>NC_142803.1:19358299-19654977 GCF_049724085.1 Artemia sp. Qi Xiang Cuo | reverse complement strand
ATCTGAAAAAAACATTAGCCCAGGAAAACCCTTGTTTAGCCCATGCTATGTTAGGGGGTAAAGTTCAACCAAATCATATTATTGACTTACACATACAATGAATAGCCTAAGAACCAACAGTACTTTAAAGCCCAGCGCCCAAAGAACCCAAATTCATTAATACTTTAGCGCCAAGTTCCCAGAACCCACAGCTCCCAACTGGAAAATTAAATACTAGCATTACCTTTAGCAGAGCAAATTTGTTGTCCATTTCTTCTTTAAATAACGATTTAAAAAAGTATCATAGGATATCTAAAGTTTGCAAATCCCAGATGTTGCAGGCGTACACAAAAGAATTCTGCTGTTCACAAAGATATATTCAATTTACGTCAGCAAGTGCATTGTGTCGGCAAGGTGAATATGGCCAAGCGATATCATTTATCAATTACAGGAGAGGAGATTTGACTTCTGTCGGCAAACGCATTTCGCAAAAAGGCAATTTGCATGTTACAAATATTCAAGATATGTCATTCAGTGTTGGCTCCCGCACCATCTGTGATTTGCTAACTTTAGATATGATATTTGGCTTCTGTCGGCAAACACATTTCGCAGAGATATTTCAAGTAACAGGAGAGATCAAATTTCGGTTCTTCCTGGGCGTTCAGAAATATTTCAAATATGTCATTCATTTTTGGGTTCTGATAAATTAAAAATACTTGTATTCCATGCATGCGGGTGTTAGCCTTGCTTGGGCTTATGATGCCCTATTCAGTGCTTTTGTTAAATGAAAAATAATTCCTACTTATATTTTCGGCCAAATAAGTATTCAAATAATCAATTTATTGTCAGTATAATTTTTTTTTTAACTTGGGCGTCAGATTCAAAGGTAAATAAACACCAGATCGCATGGGATTTTGCGAGTTCGCGAGTTCCTTGTGCTTTTTTTCTTTACCTCCAGTAAAAATCGCTATTTAAAGAAGTAAGAAGAATTTGCTGCACCAGAGGTAAAATAACTTAATATTTGGTTTTATGAATTGTTACTTAGGTGTGCTTGTATTTATCTTCCAAGTTGGGAGCTGTGGGCGCTATGGGTTCTTGGGCGCTAAAGTAAATGTTGCTTTGATCCTGGAAGCTAGATCCGGTTTCAGCAAAGGTTTATATTTACCTTTGAATCTGACGCCCAAGTTAAAAATAAAATTATACTGACAATAAATTGATTATTTGAATACTTATTTGGCCGAAAATATAAGTATGAATTATTTTTCACTTGATACAAACACTGTATAGGGCATCATAAGCCCAAGCAAGGCCAACGCCCAAAGGCCCAAGCAAGCAAAGGTTTATATTTACCTTTGAATCTGGCGCCCAAGTTAAAAATAAAATTATACTGACAATAAATTCTATTATATTGACAGCAATTATACTGACAGCAATAAGTTGGGAGCTGTGGGCGCTATGGGTTCTTGGGCGCTAAAGTAAATGTTGCTTTGATCCTGGAAGCTAGATCCGGTTTCAGCAAAGGTTTATATTTACCTTTGAATCTGGCGCCCAAGTTAAAAATAAAATTATACTAACAATAAATTGATTATTTGAATACTTATTTGGCCGAAAATATAAGTATGAATTATTTTTCACTTGATAAAACACTTTATAGGACATCATAAGCCAAAGCGCGGCCAAGGCCCAAAATCCCAAGCAAGCCAAGGTTTATATTTACATTTGAATCTGGCGCCCAAGTTAAAAATAAAATTATTCTGACCATGAAAAAAAATTGAATACTTAAAAATAAATATGGTCTGGTTCGGAGGGAAGGCTCATAGACCCCTCCTTCCCCCATTTCTGAGGGGGGGGTAATTTTGGAGGGAAAACATAACTACTCAGAATTAAAAATACACGTGATCTGCCTCAAGGGGAAGACTCAGAGGCCCCTCCTTCCCCCGTTTCTGAAGACGGGGGAGGTGGGGGGTCAATTTTAGGAGGGGGTGGGTCAATTTTGGAGGGAAAACCAAAAATACTCAGAATCAAAAATAACTGGGATCTGCCTCAAGGGGAAGGCTCAGAGGCCCCTCCTTCCCCCATTTCTGATGGCAGGGGAGGGGGTCAATTTTGTTGGGGCAAAAAAATTTAAGCGAATAGAAAATACAGCGTGATCTACCTCAAGGGGAAGGCTCAGCGGCCCCTCCTTCCCCCATTTCTGAGGGCAGGGGAGGGGGGGGGGTCAATTTTGGAAGTATAATAAAGAATGCTCAGGGTCGAAAACACAGCAGAGTCAACCTCAAGGGGAAGGCTCAGTGGCCCCTCCTTCCCCCAGGTCTGAGGGCAGGGGGGGTCAATATGGGAAGCAAAACCAACAAGACAAAGACTCGCAACTACACGGGATAGGCCTTCAGTGCAAGGCACAGCGGCCCCTCCTTCCCCTAGGTTTTAGGGCAGGGGAGGGGGGTAAATGTTGGAGGGAAAACAAAAAATGCTCAGAATCAAAAAATGCTAAGGAAAACTATGACACTTGTATTATCAAAATTTTCGCCCATTAGCTACAGAGATCTTTGCTTTCAAACCATTTGCTTGTTATCGTTAAAGATAAACGTTAAAAGATCCATGCCTTTTTTCTTTTCTTTGATAACTTTGGATGTGCACTTTCGATTTCTTTCAGCACAGTTTCGTAGCCCCCCCCCTCTCTAAAGAAAAATTGCAAGCAATACCTCTGTTCTTGGCTACATCTAGAAGTATTCGAGACAAGAGCATAATTTTATTTGGCAACCGAGCGTCAATCCCCCCCGGAAATCCTGGATCTACCACTGTTTCTAAGTTGTAAATATAATAGAAAATTCATTTTTTTTTGTAGGGAATTTGCATAATTTTCCGCAATGACGTGGAAAAACTTTTTGAAGTTCCCCCCAGGACTTTTCTGAAATTACGCCCCTGGCCACGACCTTATTATTTAACTATTACCTGTAAATACTTTTTTAATAATTTTTTTTTACTGATCGCTCAATGCAATGCTAATGCGAAAGACCCCCCCCTCCCCGCTCGCTAAGCCGCATTGCATACTTTGTCGATGCGGATTTCTCTTGCCCCAGATGTAATATAGGTATAGAAGGTGTGGTCCATATTCTCGCCGGGTGCCAAAAACTTTCTCTGTTAAGCAGAAAGTAATTTGAGGGTGGTACCTTGGGGTTTCTGAGGATCCTGAAGACGACTGTAGAAAGGACAAGCCTGCAGTTTTGTAGATATTTAAATGAAGAGTTGACAGCAATAAGTGAAATTTGATTATTATTTATTTATTATTATTATTTTCTTTTAGTTATTTATTTATTTATTTCATTTTATTTGTTTTTATTTGGGGGGGGGGGGAAGTTAGAGTGTATTTTATTTCTATTTTGGAGTGTAATTAATAAAAAAGTGCTTTATGGCATATTTTTTGGCTGATAATAAATTTATTATAATTATTGTTAAATTACTTAATGATATTAATGGCGAGTCAAGAATGCAATATTTGTCCTTAGGCTTCTCTAGTTTGTGAGCTTCTTTGAACAATTTATTTCTGAGTGATATTCATAAGCACGTCGACTTGTACTTTCCCCTGGGGCGGTCGTATTTTTTCCCAGGGGCGGTTGTCTTCCGTATCACCGGCTCATATCTTGGGCCATATCTAGGGGGGGGGTGTACCATGTTTACCTATTACACCGTAGTTCTATTGAGTCCTCATAAAATTGATATTTTACCAAACTTACCATTATTCGTAATTCACATCTTTTTCCCATTTTACTGGCATTCTACCCATACTACTGACGTATTGGGCGACACCTTGCACTCATCACCCAAAAACCATCCAGAGAGGTGTCGAGAAAAGGTTTGGAGGAAAGCTTTTTATTTTTTATTTATTTATTTATTATTTTATACTGGACACGTTGGCTTGCGATTGAGGGTTACATTGGTTATTAATATGCATCATGGTTACACAAGAAGAGAAGCCTATTAGAAAATATCAAATAAAATGATCCATGCAGATTGTAGGGATTTTGTGGTCTGGTCAGCTCAGATTCAGTTGCGTTAATTCAGAAAAATCCTAAGAGGGGCAAAATTCAAAATTTTTCGTCAATTGACGATGAAAACAAGGAAAATTTTCCAGTAAAAGGTTTAATATATATTTACAACTTTAAAAAAGGTGGCAGATCCAGATCCAATTGGTACAGAGGAAAAAACACCCATTGCACTTCCCGGCTGAGGGCAGAGAATCAGCGATTAGCACCGCCAGTATGGACGTTCGAGGCTGGAAACTGCAATCTTTACCTTTTTTTACAATTGGTTCACCCTTTAAGAGTGTAATTAATCTATCATGGTAATTCAAGAACATGTCGTTCACATAATTTGCATACGCGATAAGTCTTTGAAGTGTTAAAATTTCAAACTATTAACACCCTGCCAAATGGTTGGCCGTCACTTCAAATAGGGGTGGACCCTGAGGGTTTAAAAATCCAATTGTACAATTTACCTGCGTAATAGGGATTAATTTGATGATAGAGAATTACACATTTAGTTGCATTAGATAATATATAATTAGAATTATCTATTTGGGATTAGTGCTTTAGTGGATACATCTCTCCTTTCTCCTGTACAGAAAACTTTTTTTCGATGTAACTTGATCTTTCGCCGCAGCGGGCGAAACTTCTCAAGCAATTTTGACCAATGAGCATCAAGTTCCCCAAGCGTTTGGTAGCAATATCTCTCTGTTAGCATTAGAAAGCTTCTTCCTGCAGAGCAATTGTGAGTGAAATACCCCGTCACCACTGAAACTATTTTGCTAAACTTGACGCCTTCACTGTCCGACAAGTGTCTGAAGAGGGAAAGAAAATATTTAAAAACTTCAAACATAATTAATAGAAAAAACTGTTTTTTTTTATGAAAGTAAAGAGTGGAGTTTAAACTTGAGACGAACAAAAATTATCACCCCTCAATTCTTGACAGACACTTTACGTAAAGAAATAAGGAAAATTATTATTTAGAAATTATGCTGATGGCATGCAGTGTTAATTTTGCCTTGCACTTTGCTGGTTTTTAGACTATCATTTTAATTTCAAAAACATGTGGAAAACCTTTCATTGCATTTTGAAAATTGTCAGAAGAGAGGAAATTGGGGCTACCAATGACCCTCAGCCTACGTCGGTCATTTGACCGTGTGTCAAGTGGAACATGAAAATGGTCAAATAATTCAACAGACAAATGGTTGAGTAGCCATGAGGTTCGAAAGTAAATTGGTGTTGAATCTCTGCTCCAGAACGATTAATTTGTAATTCAGGGGAAAACAAGGGTATAAAGAAGGTGGAATCATTTCTTTTCTTGTTAACTAAAGTTTTTTTTTTCGACCCCAGTTTCCAGAGAAAAAATGATTAACACAATTCCATACACAGATGGGGGAAAACAGATACAGTGGATTGGCTGCAACAGAAATAACTTTCATTGGTTCCATATAAAATGCTATACAGATAAAATTGGCGAAATAACAGCAAGTGGCAATGAAAAACAGTTTAGGTGCAGTCTTTGCAAGCATAGTATTGACAAATAACGTATAAACACAAACTAAGAACACTTACTACACTTACCTACTATACCTACCTACTACGAACAGCACTAAAATGTCTTCTCTATTGTAAAAAAGAATCGGATCATTTGACAGTGTTTTGGTGTCTTTTCTACACAAATTCTCAAAATTGCCGATTTCCACAGAGATAGAGAAAAAAATGTAGCTCAAGTCTCAATCAAAACTAGCGTACTGCTTTATTGCGCATACAGACCAGAAAAATATGAATACACACTTTTCTTCAGTTTGAACGAGCAATTGGACTGGAGTGATTGTATAGTGTTCTATTGAGTTGTATTTTGTCTTTCATACATTTCATAATATTTTATGCTCCGTCTTTTTCTTCATTTTGTGAACTGACGATTTATAAATTAAAATAATATTACTTTAATACATGATAGTTTAGTAGCTAATAAGAATCGTAATTTTCTGAGAAACTGCAGATCCAGAACCGTAATGCATACGCAGAATCTTCATTGCTTGAATTATTTGAAGGAAAAAAAAAGAAAAAAGAAAAAAGACTTTACAAAACTCTAATCACTTGCACTATAAGATGTTTGTAAAAACTCTGAATATGAGCATTTGTTATACACAATTACTACATGTTAATTGCACTTAAAACAACATTGTTCCAAATATTGCCCTTAGATTGAACCTTAAATTATACGAATAAAAAAGAAAAAAAACGCGATTCGGATATGTAATAGCCCTCACCGGTTTTCCTATTTATCTTCTAAACACAAACACTGTCATCAGGGTCGTATCCAGGGTTTGTTTTCGAGGAGTTTAAAAAAAAATTACGGGGTGGTGAGAGAGTACCAAAAAATATCCTTTTTTGAAATTAGCCCAACGGACTTCAGCAAGATTATACCTAACGGACTTCAGATAGATTAAGGAACTTTTAAGATACTTTTATTTTGCGAGTCTAAGAATTTTTTGGAAGGGGGTTGGTTTAAAAACCTGATATCCCCCCTGTATAGGGCCCTGATGACCACGACTAAAAATATGACCACATGGATTTCGACTTCACATATTCAGGGCACACTGACGCTAAAAGGGGCTTCCTGGCAAAGAAAACAAAGAAAAAGCATTTCCACATTTCCAGTTTTCGAAAAAAAAACACACAAAATAGGACTAGTAGGAACCTTCGCAAGCCGATAATAATAAATAAATCAATAAATTTTATGAAATAAATTCTAAAAACTTATAAACATAAATAAAAAAAAATGAAAAATTATTGAATAAATAGATAATTTAATAATAATTTGACAAATAATTAAAATAAATCTAATAAATTCATATCTAATAAATTTCAATAGAAACAAATGTTACTAAATTATAATCAACTAATAAACGTAAATGAAAAGAACAATCCGAATAAGTAAATCCAATGACAGTGAATCTTTGAGTCTGCAAGGAGAATTTTCTTTTTTAAAGATGCCAGTTGAAAGTGGTGGTTGAACCTCATTTAACCTTATGAATGAAATTCCAATGACGGTGAATATTTGAGTCTACAAAGAGAACTCTCTTTTCCAAACATGTCGGTTGATGCGATAAAGACAGCTACGGAATGGACTTATAAGCTATGGGTGAGGTTGCGCTTTGGTGCTTGTCAAGCGTACAAGTCGACGAGCTGGTGATTATCACAAGGAAATAATTGTTCACTGAAGATCACGATCTGAAGAAGCCTACGAACAAATATTGCATTGTTGACTCACCATAAATTTCATTACGGAATGTATTAATAATAATAATAAATTTATTATAAGCAAAAAAATAGGCCATACAACCCATTATTCTTAATTACACTCCAAAATAAAAATAAAATTAAATCTACCTTCACCCCCCCCCCAAAAAAAAATAAATAAAATAATTAAACAAATAAAATAAAATGAAATAAATAAATAAATAACTAAAAGAAAATAATAAATAAATAATAATCAAGTTTCACTTATTGCTGTCAACGCTTCATTTACATATTTACATAACCGCATGATTGTCCTTTTTACAGTCGTCTTCAGGATCCCCGGGGACTCCAAGCTACCACCCTCAAAATACTTTCCCCTTAACAGATAAAGTTGTTGGCCCTCGGCGAGAATTTGGGCCACATCTTCAATACATATATTACATCGGGGGCAAGATTAATCTGCATCGAAAAAGTATGCACTGTGGCTTAGCACTAGTGGAGGGGGGGGGGGTCTTTTGCATGAGCAGTGCATTGAGATATCAGTAAAAAAAAATAACTAAAACTGTGTTTACAGGTGATAGTTAAATAATAAAGTCAGGGCAAGGGGCGTAGTTTCAGGAAGATCCCGGAGGGAAATTCAAAAAGTTTTGCCACGTCAATGCATAAAATTATGTAGATTTCTTGCAAAAAAAAAATAATTTTCTATTATATTTACAACTTAGAAACAGTGGCAGATCCAGGATTTCCGGGGGGGGATTGACGCTCGGCTGCCAAATAAGATTACACTCTTGTCTCGAATACTTCTAGTTGTAGCCAAGGCCAGGGGCATTGCGGGCAATTTTTCTTTAGAGGGGGGGGGGGCGACGAAAATGTGCTAGACCAAATAGTAATTGCACCGACGAATTTCTCAAAGAAAAGAAAAAAGGCGTTGATCATTTAACGTTTCCCTTTAACGATAACAAGCAAATTGTTTTAAAGCAAAGATCTCTGCTGCTAAGTGGCGAAAATTTCGACATTATAAGTGTATTAGTTTTCCTTGGCATTTTTTGATTCTGAGCAATTTTTGTCTTCCCTCCAAAATTGACCCCCCCTGCCCTCAGAAATGGGGGACGGGGGGACCGCTGAGCCTTCCCCTTGAGGCAGATCCCATTTATTTTTGATTCTGAGTATTTTTGGTTTTCCCTCCAAAACTGACCCCCCTGCCCTCAGAAATGGGGGAAGGAGGGGCCGCTGAGCCTTCTCCTTGAGGCAGATCACGCTTACGTTTCGATCCTGAGCATTTTTGATTTTCCCTCCAAAATTGACCCCCCCCCCCTTGCCCTCAGAAATGGGGGAAGGAGGGGTCGCTGAGCCTTCCCCTTGAGGCAGATCACGCTGTATTTTCGATTCTGATCATTTTTGTTTTACCTCCAAAATTGACCCCCCGCCCCAGCCCTCAGAAATGGGGGAAGGATTGCCCTCTGAGCCTTCCCCATGAGGCAGATCCCATTTATTTTCGATTCTGAGTATTTTTGGTTTTCCCTCCAAAATTGACCCACCCCCTCCCAATATTGACCCCCCCCCCCCTCCCCTGCTCGCCGAAATTGGAGAAGGAGGGGCCCCAGAGCCGGCCCCTTGTGACCGAACAAGCCGTTTTGGTTTTCTCTTTGCATTTACCCCCCCCCTCCGTAATGGGGGACGGAGGGGTGTCTGATCCGTCCCCTGGAAACAGACCACCTTCATTTTTAAGTGGTCGATTTATTTTCACGGTCAGTATAATTTTATTTTTAACTTGGGTGCCAGATTCAAAGGTAAATATAAAACTTGGCTTGCTTGGGCTTTTTGGCGTTGACATTACTTGGTCTTATGATGTCCTATATAGTGTTTTTATCAACCGAAAAATAATTCTTACCTATATTTTCGGACAAATTAGTATTCAAATAATCAATTTATTGTCATTATAATTTTATTTTTAATTTTGACACCAGATTCAAAGGTAAATATAAAACTTTGCTGAAACTGGATCTAGCTTCCAGGATCAAAGCAACATTTACTTTAGCGCCTAAGAACCAAGAGTACCCACAGCTCCCAACTTGGAAGATAAATACTAGCACACCTAAGCAACAAATCATAGAACCAAATACTAAGTTATTTTACCTCTGGTACTTCAACTTCTTCTTACTTTTTTAATTAGCACTTTTTACCGGAGGTAAAAAAGAAATAGTACAAGTAACTCTCGAACCCGCAAAATTCCATGTGATCTTATGTTTATTTACCTTTGAATCGTGCACTCAAGTTATAAATAAAACTATGCTGACCATAAATTTATTATTTGAATATTTAGTTGGTCGAAAATATAAGTACAAATTATTTTTCACTTGATAAAAACTCTTTATCAGGCATCATAAGCCTAAGTAAGGCCAACGCCCGCATGCATGTAATACTAGCATTTTTAATTTATCAGAACCCAAAAATGATTGAAATATTGCAAATATTTCTGAACACCCAAGAGGAACCCAAAGTTGATCCCTCCTGTGACTTGATATGTCTCTGCAAAATGTGTTTGCCGACAGAAGTCAAATATCATATCTAAAGTTAGCAAATCACAGATGGTGCGGGTATACACAAAAGAATTCTACTGAGGGGGAGCTGGATTTCCCGCCATTTTTTCGTAACAATCAGAAATCAAATAAAATTTTTTTTTCCATCTTTCCATCTTTTTTAAATCCAAGTAATAGATTGGATTTAAAAAAGAAACTGAGTTTCTTTTTTAAACTAGAAATTCAGTTCATAAGGAAATTTCTCTGACAGGGCATTGAACCTCGATTTTCCACGTGACAGTCAGGAACAGTAACTATCGTATAGCAGAGATACTAGTAGACTTTTTATTTTAGTACCCAGTATCTATTTTTGACGCAAGAGAATACTCACGAAACTTGATATTTTGTTTTTGGAAAATAGGAAAGGAAGAATTAGATTGAGGTGAAATTTTGAGGGTAATCTCCCAGGGCCAAAGTCTGAAGCTATCTTTTGACCCTTGGTGCTTGTACTCTGGAAGTTGAAGGGCTAAAGTATCAAAGGGTTGATCCTGGAAGCTAGATGCAGTTTCAGCAAAGATTTATATTTACCTTTAAATCAGGCGCTCAAGTTAAAAATAAAATTATACTGACAATAAATTGGTTATTTGAATACTTATTTGGCCGAAAATATAAGTATGAATTATTTTTCACTTAATAAAAAAACTGTATAGGGCATCATAAGCCCACGCAAGGCCAACGTCCGCATGCATGTAATACAAGCATTTTTAATTTTTCAGAACCCAAAAATGAATGACATATTTGAAATATTTCTGAATACCCAGAAACAATCCAAAGTTGATCTCTCCTGTAACTTAATATGTCTCTGCGCAGTGTGTTTACTGACAGGAGCCGAATTTCCCCTTCTTTAACTTGACATGCCCTCTCTATGTCAAGCTCCCTTTGCCGAGACACTGGATGGATGACTCTAATCTTAGTGACTGGTAGAAATCTTTTGTGCATGTCAGCACCATCTGTGATAAGTTAGGATAATTTTTTTAATCGCTATTTAAAGAAGAAAGAATAATTTGCTGCACCAAAGATAAAATAACTTAATATTTGGCTTTATGAATTGATACTTGGGTGTGCTTGTATTTATCTTTCATGTTGGGAGCTGTGGGCGCTATCGGTTCTTGGGCGCCACAAGTAAATGTTTTGGGTTCTTGGGAGCTGGGCTTTAAAGTATCGTTGGTATTTTAGGTCCATTTGATGCCTTTTTTTATGCTGATTACGAATATAATAAGCATTTCTATCGGAAATGAATTTCAGCCCCCCTATATATGCCAATTCAGGGTTAGGTTAGGTATAGCCTATATAGGGGGGGGGGCTGAAATTCATTTCCAATAGAAATGCTTATTATATTCGTAATCAGCATAAAAAAGGCATCGAATGGTGTATTCACTTAATTTGAAACTCAATAATATGATTTGGTATATATTGACCGTTCACTTTATTTGTAAGTCAATATAGATTTGGTAAAAATTTACCTAAAATTCTACTTTAGCCACTTTTGGCTATCTTGGGAAGGGTTTAGGTTAGGCAAATGAAACTTGGGGATGGGTCTACAGGCTAAAGTATCTCTGGGAAGGTGTTTTGAAGTACCTACCTCTGCTCCTCCCTCTAGAAGATTACAAAATTTGTGTATGTAACAGGTCTATTCAAATTGAAATTTTGACAAAACAACATATTACCTTAATTTTCAGTTATCAGTTCTTTTTCTATGGCTATAGTTCTGAAAATGCAATTCCTGATATTTGAGTAGAATGTTAAGTCATATCAATGTTTTTTCCAAATTTAGGAAATGTATTTGCATATCTTTAAAACCTCATTAAGTTGTGACTAAGCAAATTTGTGGAGCTGAAAACAGTTGTGTCATACTTCATTTAAGCAGAAGATCTATTTCAAAGTTTCACTTTTATAACACAAAGATATTTAGAGGTCATCAAAGGTCAGGACCTTCTAGAGGGAGAAGGAGTGGAGATAGGTACTTTGGTAAAGTTCTACCAAATCATATTATTGAGTTAGGACTAAAGTGAATGCACCATTCAATGCCTTTTTTTATGCTGATTACAAATATAATAATCATTTCTATCAGAAATGAATTTCAGCCCCCCCTATATATGCCAATTCCGGGTTAGGTTAGGTATAAATCGGGGGGGGGGGTTGAAATTCATTTCCAATAGAAATGATTATTATATTTTTAATCAGCATAAAAAAAGGCATCGAATGGTGTATTCACTTTATTCCTAACTCAATAATATGATTTGGTAGAACTTTACCAGTACTTCAAAACACTTTCCCAGGTCATACTTTAGCCTGTGGACCCATCCCTGAAAGTTTCATTTTCCTAACCTAACCCTTTTCAAAGATAGCCAAAAGTAGAATTATAGGCCTACAGTAAAATTCTACATTAGCTACTTTTGGCTATCATGGAAAGGGGCTAGGTTAGGAAGGGATGGGTCTACTAGCTAAAGTATGTCCTGGGAAGGTATTTGAAGTAGCCTACCCACCTCTGCTCCTTCTCCCTCTAGAGGGTCCTGACCTTTGAAGACCTTTTAAAATCTATGTGTTATAAAAGTGAAATCATGCAAAATAGATCTTCTGCTTAACAGAAGTACAACGAAAATTGTTTTCACCTTCACAACTTTGTTAAATCCTAATTTATAAGGTTTTAAAGATATGCAAATATATTTCCTAAATGTTGAAAAAAAAACATTCATATGGCTTAAGAGGTAAAAATTTAATATTCTGGCCCCTGATAAGGTGACATGTTAAGAAAACAATTCTTACTTTAAAATTTATATAATGATCCTAGTTAAAATATTATCTAAGGGAAGAACCTTTATCATCAAGTCTTTCCTCTAAAAATCCTTCTTTTTCTAGCTTAAAAGAAAAAGTTTCTGAAAACCACCCTGCTGAGATTCAAGGCTTAAGTCTTTTGAAATTGCTGCTGTGAGTTGCCAAAGAAGTTGTTGTATAGATAGTGTTCATGCCGTTTTTTTTAATGAGCAGTGGCAAAAATACAAAATATTAATAGCAGTGGCAAAAATCCAAATGTTGCTATAAATATACATATACATACAGAGTATATACCCCCACCCCCTAATGTGCAAATATATAACAAAAATTGCATTCTGAACCTAAATAAAACCAAATGAACTGTACCCCAACCCCTAAATATTTCCAAATCAGGGTATATATTTGCACATCAGACGGGTGGGGGTATATACTCTATGAATATGTATATTTACAGCAATATTATTATTTTTTATTGAGTTTTTTTTAATGAGCACTGGCAAAAATACTGTTTTATTTTTAATGAGCAGTAGCGAAAATACAAAAATATACACCAAATTGAAAAGAAGTGAAATAATATAATAATTACCTTTATTTATTCTAGGATGACCTAGCAGTTTCACAATCAGAGGGAATTGAAGAGGCGATTAATTTATAATGATCAGATGATATAGATGATTAAATTATAGTTTGACATTTGATTTGACAGATGATTAAATAGAGACACTTGTGATGAAAAATTTGATTTTTTAATAACAGAACAGAAAGAAAGGAGTACAGAAACAGAGCAGGGCAGAAACATAAAGTAAAGAACAACTACAGTTGTGTAATGTAGTCTGCTAAACTTACTGCAAAAAAGCTAAGTTGTTTGTAGCCGTCTCGTCAATTAGCACATAAAAATATTGCTATTATCCATTCTTTAGCTACGTAACCGATTAATCAATTGAAGGTGAAAATGGACATTATAGTGACGACACAGAAACATTGATAAACACATGGAAGGCTTGTATCATGCATCATCTTCAGAGATATACCTGTCCTGTCTTGCCCAATGGTACTCAGCGGGGCAGTGTGTGCTGTTGAACTAAAAGTTGAAATAACAAATTTAAACACTATCAACCAAAATGGTTATGTCAAACTTATGAATTTTTCAATTCATTTTTTCAATTCATTTTATTACAAAATCATATGAGTCATGATATTTATCCAAATGGCTGCCCAACAAAATACATAAAGAAGGATCACCATCACCCCCATATTTCACGATCTCCAATCAAGTGCAGTATCCACTCACAGGCCTTCAAGCGGAATATGCTCAACAAGGCTCCTCCACCTGTAATAATGCGTCTTCCAAGACCAAATGCACCACTACTCAAGTAAACAATCTAACTGGCCAATGCTCCTTAGAATTTACTCTACCAAATGAAACGCCCAAAGCACAACTGTTACAGCCGGATTAAAAAAACTAAGAAAATATCTACCACTACCACCAGTTTGTGACCAAAAGGGTAAAATTTATCACTTAGATATTTAGGTAAAATTCTACTTTAGCTACTTTTGACTATCTTGGAAAGGGGTTAGGCTAGGAAAATAAAACTTTCAGGGAATGGGTCTACAGGCAAAGGTATGTCCTGGGAAGGCATGTTGAAGAACCTACCTCCACTCCTTCTCCCTCTAGAGGCTCCTGAAATGTGCCTGCATGACAGTTCCTATACCTATGGAAATTTTGACAAAACTGTATTATATCTTAATTTTCAGTCATAAGTTTCTTTATCTCTAGGTTTAGTCCTGAAAATGCAATTCCTGTTATTTGAGTAGAATTTTAAGCCATATTAATGTTTTTTTTTCAAATTTAGAAAATGTATATCTTTAAAAACTAAAAAATTGGGATTGAGCAAAGTTGTGAAGCTGAAAACAATTGTGTTGTACTTCATTTAAGCAGAAGATCTATTTTGCAAGGTTTCACTTTTATAACACACATATTTTTAAAGGTCATCAAAGAGTCAAGAGAGTTAAACCAGCCCCCCCCCCCACACTCTTTTTCCCCAAGCCCGTCTACTACAAAGTTTAAGATAGTCAGTGTTTTGTAAATTGTTCAAAAATTAGATAACAAAAATGCCCCCCAGAGCCTGGGGGATTAGCATTGTAAGTGTTATCCTGGGGGCGTATATGGTTCTAATGAAAGTGATGCTTTTATAAGCTTCAGAGGGGGCTCATTTGATTGGAAATTGAAACTTCTAGTTCAATTTTTAAGAGTCAAAAGATATCTGATGGCAACTAGCCCCCCCCCACACCCTTTTTTCCCCAAGCCCATCCAATCAATTTTTTATAATAGCCATTTTATTTAAAAAAAAATCAAATGTCAGATAAGAAAAATTCCTGTGTTGACGGAACCTGCCAAGGCCCGAAGGCAGACGTTATGAGTAATGCTCTAGGGGCATATATAGTTCTTATGTTTCCAAAAGACATATCTTATGGAGACAGTTCTTGTGTATCTAAAAGACAATATAGTTCTTAAATATCTAAAAGACTGAAATTTTAGTTTTTTGACAAATAAAAATAATGATAAATTTTTTTTGTAAGGGTATTGAGTTGAAAAAATGTACAACTTTTAAGTGTTTAGGGTTTGTATTCAATAATAAAAGAAATTAGAAGGATCGTGTGAAAAAAAGGTGTGTAGAGGTAAAGCTGTTTCTTCAGCAGTTTTAAGGAATTCAGCTTTATATGAAATTAAAAATATTAAAATGCATAAGCATTTATTTCAATTGATAATTCACCTTACCACCCATTATGGTGTGGAGCTTTGGGGATATGAGGTGATCCTGCAACTAGAAATGGTTTAACTATAATAGTATAAAAGATTGGCTAGGGTACAGGCTACAACTCATACACAGGCTCTTAAGGGAGATCTAGGTTTGTTTTCGCTGCACAAGGAAAGGATACTACAAGTAGTAAAATTTTGGCTGAAAATTATCCAATTACCAGATGAGATGCTTATGAAAGCCGGATATTTTTAATTATTGTAGCAAGGTAGAAAAAGATCGTGGCCGTTCCATGTTAAAGCCCTCCTTGATAAAGCTGGACTTTCGTACGCTTGGAATGAAAGCCTTGGTCCAACAGGGGATCCAGAGGAAATTTATCGGAAGCAAAAACATGTTAAAGAGGATCAAGAGATTCAACTCTGGCATGAACAGATTCGAAAATCTGAAACCTTGCGCCAGTATTCTAAGATAAAAGAGTCTTTTGGACTAGAATATTATTTTAAGCTGACTTTGCCATCAGAAAACTTGCATCTGTGGCTCCAGGTCCAAGCAAATGGTTTGCCCTTAAAAAGTAGATTATAAGTATTTCAAAGAAATGCTCAGGGCTAGATATCATGTTATACTTGCTCTTTATGTGGCATAGAGAAAGAAAATTTGCTCTTTTTTTTGATGGCGTGACAGGGGCTTTCAGATTGGAGATTGGAGCATTTAGGTGATGGGGAAGTGTTTTTTCCTGGGATCCTTAAATTTTCATCCTGGGAGACAATTATAGCAGTGACTGTATTTATAAAAGAGGGTTTAAAAAGATATAAATAATGGGTTTAAGGTTTTTGTTTGTTGTTAGTAGTTATACAATTTATTTAAGCGTATGCTGGCTGTTGTCTTATATAATCATTGTGATGTGTGTATATGGCCTAGTGGCTGAATAGATTATCTATCTTTCTATAGTTCTTATAAAAGGGATGCTCGTATAAACTTCGGAGAGGGCTCATTTGATTTGAAATTGAAAATTCTTGTTCACTTTTTAAGAGTCAAAAGAGATCAGAGGGCAACTAGCCTTCCCTCCTCCACAACCTATGTATCAGATGAAAATTATGCGATAGATATTTTGATAGAAATAGATCAAAGTTCTGATAACAAAAACTCTGGTATCTACACAGCCCCCCAGAGCCCGGGGGTAGGCGTTGTAAGTTATTCCCTGGGGGCATATATGGTTGTTATAGAAGGGATGCTCGTATAAAATTCCTAAATGACTCATTTGATTGGATATTGAAAGTTGTATTCACTTTTTAAGAGTCAAAAGGGATTGGAGGGCAGCTAGCCCCCCCCCCCCCCCACATCATCTATTTTTTTACGTCATATAGAAGGGGTCGATGTGTAAACTTCGAAGGGGGCTCATTTGATTGGAAATAGAGAGTTCTAGTGGCCTTTTTAAGAGTCAAAAGTGATCAGAGGGCAACTAGCCCCCCCCCCAAACCCTTTTTCCCAAAATACATCTCATAAAAAATTAGAGGTAGCCATTTTGTAAAAATCAGTTCAAAGATCATATAATAAAAACTCCTTTGCGTATGGTCTTTTCGTTAAAAATAGTTAAATGATCAGATAAATAATACTGCTTTGTCGACATACCCCCCCCCCCCAGGGCCTGGGCAGGCGTTGTAAGTATTGCTCTGGGAGCATAAACGGTTCTTATAGAATGCATGTCTGTCTAAACTTCAGAGAGGGTTCACTAGAATGGAAATTAAAAGATATAGTTCATTTTCTCACAGTGAAAAAAGATCAGAGGGCAACTAGCCCCTCCCGCCCTCCACGCCTTTGGGTGTATCGGATGGGTAAATCCATCCGATAAAAATTTCAGGTGACTATTTTGTTAAAATAGTTCAACCATCAGATATTAAAACTCCAGGGTCGACACAACCCCCCAGGGCCCAGGGATAGACGTTGTAAGTTATACTCTGGGGATATATATGGTTCTTATAGAAGGGATACTCGTGTAAACTTCAGAGAGGGCTCATTTGATTGAAAATAGAAATTCCTAGTTCACTTTTAAAGAATACCTAAGCTTAAATCTAGTCCCCCCCCCCCCGACATACTTTTTCCCCAAACCCATCTGATAAAATTTTGAGATAGTAATTTTTTTTAAAATATTTCAAACATCAGATAATAAAAACTCCAAGGTTGACACAAACCCATTTTTTACTTTGATATTGTTACTTTGATATCAGTTTTGATACTTTGATGAATATTTGATTTTTTTTTAAAGTTTGTTTTTGAAATGAGGAGTTTTTAAAACTAGTAACTTTTTGCAATCAAAAACGAAAAAATTAATTTAAAAAAACTTTCCATAAATAAGTTTTTGAAAAAAAAATAAAGGCCATTTTAAACTTAAGCTCAGCAGATAGAAATACCTTTTAAAGTTCAAACTCAAAACGACAAGGAATTACTATTAAAGAATAAATGAAACCCAAAACGAACAGAAATTAAATAAACAATCATAGCAAAAACACAACAAGTAATAATATAAATTAATAAATAGATCTTAAAGCGAGTAATGCTTAGATTGAATATGAATATCAAGCTTAAAATGAAAAAAAATATTTTCCTTTTGAAGTATAAATGAAACTTAAATCGAACAGAAATTAAATAAACAATCAATGCAACCAAACATACAATAGATACTAATGTAAATTAATAAATAAATCTGAAAACGAGTGAAACTTAAATTGAATAGGCAAATCAAGCTTGAAACGAACAAAAATCACCACAAACAAGAGTTTGGGTATGACCTCCTTCTCTTACTGTAAAAGTCTAAAACCTACTGTGTCATTGGCACTTTACTGAAAACTATATGCGTCTTGAACAGCCTTGAAAAGTAGAAACAACATCAAGATGAATATTTGATGTATAATGATATTAATTGTTGAAAGATCCAAGAGTTCAAAAATTTATTTCACTGTAACTGTATTTTTATTTTCAATACTGTTAGAACTAGACAAGAAAATATTTGTAATATAATCTGTTTTCAGTTAAGCACCAATGAGGCAGTAGGCTTTTGGTTTTTATTTACAGTTAGGAAAGGAGACAGTATCCAATCACTTGTTTGTAGGGAAACTATATTCGTCTTTAACAACTTTAAAAAAAACTAATAAATTAACTGAATATTTGATGTGTGCTGATATTAATTGCTGAAAGCTCATCAGTTTAAAATGTTACTATAATTTTAATATTTATTTTCAATATTAAGTACAAAAGAAAATATTTGTCATAAAATTGGTTTTCAGTAAAGTGCCAATGACGCAGTAGGTTTTAGACTTTTACAGTGAGAGAGGGTCATACCCAAACTCTTGTTTGTGGTGATTTTCGTTTGTTTCAAGCCTGCACATTCAATTTAAGTTTCACTCGTTTTAAGACTTATTTATTTATTTACATTAATATCTATTGTGTGTTTGTTTGCATTGATTGTTTATTTAATTTCTCTTCATTTAAGTTTCATTTATGCTTCAATAAAAAGTTTTTTTTCGTTTTAAACTTGATATTCATATTCAATCTAAGCATTACTCGCTTTAAGGTCTATTTATTCATTTTTTTTGAAAAATTTATTTGATTACTTTTCTTTGAAAAATTTATTTTTGGGAAAGTTCTTTTTAATTAATCTTAATAAAAATCGTACCATTAGATTCAGCGTATCTGAGAACCCTAGGCCTACCCTAGAGTTTTTAAGCTCCTATCTGCAAATATTTGGAATTTTGTATTTTTTGCCAGGAGAAAGATCACGGATGCTTATTTATTTGTTTTTTTTTAGGGGTGATCGCATCGACCCAGTGGTCCTAGAATATCAGAAGAGTGCTCATTCAAACGAAAATGAAAAGCTCTAGTGCCCTTTTTAAGTGACTAAAATACTGGAGACCAAAAACCTCCAACACCTATTTTCCCCAAAAATTATCTGCTCAAAATTTTGAGACAGCCATTTTGATCATTATAGTTATAAAATCAAATAATTATGTCTGTAGATGTAAATTAACCCCCATTTGCACATTGTTTATGTATAGTAGTTGTTATTGGGAAACATATAAACATTTTTTTGAGGGGAGGGGGTTATGCTCGGGGTGAAGTTATATAAAGAGAATGTTCCTTGGGATGGGAAAGTTCTTTGCTCTTTTAAACTCAGGTGCTTTAATTTTTTTCGAAGAAAAAATATTTTCTTCGTAATCCAAAATAAATGAAGAGCACCATTTTTACTTTTTCTTTTTTTTTTAGATGCTTGATGTGGCTGCACGTTATTGTTGTGTTCATTATTCTTTGGTAGATTATCTTTATCATTGCCCTGTATTATTTTGATAAATGGGATGTCGCTTTAATCCAGTCTCTGGTATATGCAACCCGCCGCATAATCAATATATATATTGTACAATTTACTGCTTCTGTAACTTTGCATGCTATAAGAAGGTAAGTATCTAACGGGGTGAATTTTTGTTGCATTTTGATAAGGAAATCAAGGGATGAATTAGTCATCCCAGGACGATACGTTTGAACTGAGCAATTTGAGTCCGAATACTACGTTACTCTCATCAGTTTTGTCCGTGTTCAAGTGCATTAAGTATACTAACAATCGGTTTGGGAGGTACAGACCTTCCAATGTTGCGGTTATGTCACTATTTTGCACATTTTGTCGAATGACCTTGCAGCACGATTTGGTTTAAGAAAACGGTTTTTTTTATTATTATTCTTACAACGGAAAAACTTAAGTTTATATGTAATTGACAACAACATATTTGCTCTCGCACAATTACGTCAAAGCCGGGGATCACATTGTTTCCGAAATTTTCGTCTCCCTGGGAGAAATTTAGAGTTATCTTTATAGTTCCTCGGGATGACTTGCAAAATGGTTATAGGGTTTATTGGGTTTATATACGTGAGATTTACACAATTGTCATAGAGGGTTTTAAGGAAGTTTTCTCCCTTTAGAAGATGTCCTCGGTCTATTAGAATGGAGAGAAATCTAAGGGGCCAAATCGTGGTGACGCCATTATCGTCTTGATCTTATCAAAGTCTCTTTACGATGAATCAGATATTAGGGCACACTCTGTCGTCAGGATTCTTTATATTAAAATCTGGAGCGCTAAGTTTGCGCATAGCCTAGTATATGCAAGTGTTCTTCTCGTCGCACGTGCAATAGAATTATAAAAAACTATGCTTGGCATTAACCTTAGGATTATTCTGTCTTCCATGGTTCTCCTTGGAGATTTTAAGAGAAAATGTAGCGTGGGACAATCAAGATCTTCCACTGTCTTGATTAGGACCCACTCTCAAGGATTTATTTATATCATCCATGCTATGGCTTTTCTTGAGTTTCCCTAAAGTTTCAATCGTTGGGATGCGATTCCTTAATTGTAGGTTGCTTAGAGATCTAACCATATTTATCTTTATTTTGGATTGTTATTTTCTTTTGATTGTAAGTTAGCATTAATAATATACCATTTAAATCGTTTGTTTCGATGTCGTACGGGACTGTTGGTTGACGATTGCTCGCGTACCGGTATCTACAAATGTGTTATTTTAGTATTTGTTGATGACTTCATTTATTGCTATCAAAGTGACTCCTATTGGTTAAGTTATTTGGGGAGAAAGAAGAAAAATTAGAATTTTCTGCTATTTTTCTTTTTCTTGTTCTTTTTACTCTTATGGGCTTCTCTTTTTCTTTGGTACACCTTGTTACGTTTCACGAATAGACTATTCCCTTGAGCTTTGTACTCTTCAGACCCCGGGTCAAATAAGAATTGTTTATAGTGCATGATCTCTAGTAACGGATGGTGAACACCATCATACTTTACACATTCCGGGCTCTTTTCAAATTCATAGCAAAAATGGGGGCAGGGTATTTTTCCAATAGTAAAAGGTCTGTTTGGGAAATACCCTTAGAGAAAAAGTATTTTATGTTTAAGTTTCTCTGTAGTCTTTCTATGGTTAATCGCATACAACGAAGTTGCTTCGCGCTTCTCTTTCTGTATCTAGTTATTACTTCCCCTCTTACCGGATGATATGTGAATTAGCGAGTTGTAAAGTTTGAAGTTTGTAAAGGGAGGTTCCATGGATCACTCGATTCCAGGTATTATTTGGGGTTCTTCAATATTGTTGATCTTTGTAAAAAAAATTTAGCCGAGAAAAACCACACAACAGAACATAAACGCCATCGTTTGGTATTTCAGGGCCATACTATCCATGACTGATGTGTTTTTTTTTTTTCACTACAGATTCTAGGTTCACTTCAAGTAGGTATTATTGATAGGGTAATTTTTTCTAGTGAACGAAGCATTACAAGAAGTTTTTTTTCTTGGATTACTTCTTATATAGATATAGGTTGATTTTCAGAAAGGAATTGAAACCCACTACCATCTACAAAAGACAAAAAAAAAAACTGTTTGTAGGTAGTTCCGAGCCTTTTTCCCTACAACAAGAACACGCAAGCTCCCATAACATTTTTGATTTTCCTTGCTTATTTTACTTTGTCGCCTCTTGTCAGACTCTGTCAGACTCTTGTTGCAGATGAGGGTGCCACATCTGTGCCTTCTCCCCTGTGCCTTCTCAAGGCCAGAACATAATTTCCACTTCACTGAAAAAAATACAAATAAATATTCATTGTCAGTTTAATATACATATGCTGATATTCAGTAATTAGACTGTTAATATTATTTGATTTATTAAAGTTATAAAAGTAAAAACATTTATATTTTTTCAGTAAAGTGCAAATTTTGTTCTGGCCTTGGGAAGGGATAGGGATTTTGCGCCCAACTTATGTTAATTTCTGCTCGTTTTGAGTTTGACTCGATTTATTATTGTAATTTCTCTTCGTTGTGGGTTTCATTTATTTATCTGTGCTGATTTGTGTGGTAGTTTCACGCATGGTAGATTATTTGATTTTAGTTTTGCTCATATTTTGTTTAATGGAGTTCTTTACTTCTCTCTGAAAAACTTATTTTGTGGAAAAAGTTTTTTTTAATTAATCCATGAAAAGACAAAAGTGTCACGCCATAGGAATTCGTTCGTGTATTTAAATACAATATTGCCTAATCTCTTCTTTTGTTGAAGTTTTCTACAATTTTTGGTAATTCTTTTCTATTCTTTTGCGTAATATTTAAATAGTTTAAAGATAAATGTACTCTATTTCACCGGACCGATTTTAGTCCCTAGCGTACTAAATGTGATCCTTATTTTGTTTATAAGGAGGGCTATCATAGGTGATAAATTTTCCTGTATCATGTTCCAAATACTTTTAATCAATGCATTATACGTATATATTTCTTTTAGCTTTTCTATAACAGTACCATAATTATCAATGTTTTGTACAATGATATTCAATAAAAACACTGCAAGGAAACTCCCTGACCGAGCGCTAAAAGAGTTTAATCAGCTCTATTATGCATGATTATCTCGAAGGAGTCTAGCAAAAACAGAACGGCAACTCAAGTATGAAATATACCATTTTGAGATTTCTTTAATTTGAATAAATATTAGTTGCCCAATATTTTATTTTCTTCATTAGTTTTATTTTTATAAAGGCCTGTTTTTAAGAAAATATCCATTACGATATTTAAGTTTCTCGCGATAATTTTCTAATGCAGGGTATATTCAAGTCAGTTTTAAATAAAAGAGAAATCTTGAGCTTAATCACCAGCTAAATGATACTATTTGCTCATCTTTTGGGTCAAGAGATAATCATCTATTCATGTTACGAGTATGTTCATTATATCTGTATTTCGTAAAAATCTGAAGATAATTTGTGGATTATACGCTAATTGTTTATACAATAGACTACTTTCGATAAATTTCACTTTCACATAAATGCATATTGTATCTTTCATAGCCTTAGTTGAAACTTACATGTGCCTTAAGGAACATACTGTATTTTGGACTTCCAAATAGACTTTTTTTTTGTAAAGCGAAATTTTCATGGATAGCAGAAGACACCGGCGCCGCACCGATGAGGGAAGACCGGCGGGGCGAAAAACAGCGCGCCGCCGGTAAGACACCGGTAAGATGTCGGCGGCGCGCCGTCGGCGCAATCAATGTTGACCGCAAACATTAATGTTTTCATCAGTCTTTCTCAAATCACAGCTTAAATTTACAACAGATTCGAACCTATTCATGAGTTCAAAAATTCACAAGTCGCTGGCTGGAAACTGGTCTTCTTCGTTATTCATCGTTATTCATCAAGAGAAGTAGAAATCTGGTAGGAAAGAAATGGCTGTGGCGTTTCAGAACCCTTGCATAATATGAGTAGTTGAAGTATCTATTAGCTATGTATTCTTAACATAAATAATTGTCAAAATTAGTTGTTTTTTTCATCGAGCATTAATGCATATAAAACTTCAAATACCGTATCACAAAATTCGTCAGTTATCTGGGTAAAAACTTTGAATATAACTTTGAACTTAGAAGCTTAATTTTTTCATAATGCCCTATGCCTATATCTATTTTGTCACCTGTAAAACAGTTGAAATGGGAAACTTTGATATTGATTTTTTTTTTTTGCTCTTTTGGAGTTCCTAAAAGGCCTTCTTGTATTAAAACCTGGTTTTTAATAGCAATTTAAAAAAATGCATTTTAAAGTTTTTTTTGGCTTCTTTATAGAATATATGTCATGTAGGCTAAGACTGAACTGCTGCTTTTTTATTGCTTTTGGCTGCTCTGTTGGGTATTATTCATTTTTTCTTTTAGGGATTCATTCCAAATTATAAATTGATAAATACCTAATATCAGTCAGATTATAAACTGCATCTAAAAGGAGTAAATTTATGAAATTGAAAAATACATGATGAACACTTCACATGAGAACACTTCAATTACAATGAAACAAAAAACACTTAATGGTTTATTCGGTATGAAGAAAAATGAAGTGCCAGCTATTTTCTGGTAAAAAATGAAAAGCTCATCCGTTCTAAGTACAATTAAATTAAATAATATGCAGACTGAAGTAGCTCCAGGAAGATGTTGAAATTTTCATCGTAGTTCGTCACTTTTAATCCAAGCAAAATGTTAGGACACTTAGTATAAGTTATTGAGTTTAAGCTTTGATTTCCAAATGCTCAGAAGAATTGCGAAATTTAAGAAAGTCGCAACAATAAGTCACCTGTGGTCAAAATACTCAGACTCCTCTTTGATCCCTACCCAGGCTCAAAGCTTCTGCTATGGTCATTTCCATGGAAATCTCCAAAGAGTTTCTTTTTAAATAGCTTTCAAGCGTAGTTAAGGGTATTTTGACTTTTTTGCTTTCTTCAAAGCTTTGAACAAAAGTGTTCTAATATTCTAAATGTTACATTTGTGCATATTTTTGGTAATCATTTGTGGGGTGAACGAGTTTTTTAAACCACTGTAGATACGTAAGGACGTTGCAACATCTAGTACCCTGAGGTCATAAGACTGTCGAAGACTCCTCCTTGAACCTTCCAAATTGAAAGCTTTTATTATGACCTGGCCTTTTAATTTAACTTGGGCACTGGACCAAAGGCGCCATTGTTACTCGAGCGCAACGTTAGGTGGGGATGCCGATATCGCTTTCGTCGCACCAATTCGTTCTAGTGTGAATCTGCCTGGTACATATGAATGAATGTTTTCAAAGTAAACCCGTTTCATCAATAGGAAAAAAAACGGATTGGACGCATATGTCCCTTTCCCTTTGGACGATAAAACCATGCAAGTGCTGTATCAAGTATAACTCACGAAAATCTTGTTAATTTTGTAAATTTTTAAATTTTTTGGCATCCCTGCTTTCAATAAAAAGAAAATCAAGGTACTATCACTTAAATATAATAACTCCTAACGCCCCCCCTTCTAGATACTATCTTGATAGGATACCGTCTCTGCTTTAAATAAAAAAAAAAAAATTAACTTATTGGCACCCCTGCTTTAAAAAAAATCGAGGTATTATCATTTAAATATGATAGCTCAATATCCCCCCTCTGGATACCACCTTGATAGGATGCCGTCTCTGCTTTAAATAAAATAAATGAGCTTTTTGGGATCCCTGCTTTCAATAAATAAAATTTCGAGCTATTATCATTTAAATCTAATAGCTCCCGACCCCCCCCCCCCCCCTCTGGATACCACCTTGATAGGATACCGTCTCAGCTTTCATTAGAAAAATAATTTACTGAATAATTAACAATGTCACTATATGGTTCAAACAAACACGCAAAATAACGTTAAACATCTTAGTGTTCCTTGAAAAAAAATTGAGGGTATGAGTAAAAAAGGGTACAAAGATGACAACAAAAATGTCGAAATTATTCAGATATATCCCAAATAATTGGAAAACTGGGTGATAGATTCGCCATGGCATTCCATAAGATCAAAAGAATCTAATTAAAAGGGAGCACAAACAAAAGCCAAATAAGGCCAGTAGCCTATGAGAAATCGCAAAATACCCAAGACAATGAACATGTCCTAATGGGGGCCCTGGGTCTATCAAAATATTTCACTGGTTTCCCAGGGAATTTGATATTATTTTCTTCTGTCTCCACTTTAAATGAAAAATATAATTGTCTTTTTGGCATCCCTGCTTTCAATAAAAAAAATGAGGTATTGTCATTTAAAAATGATAGCCCCCTATCTCCTTCCCTTATTGGCAAATAATTTACAATTTATTTATGACTCATATTTTTGGGGTAACTTCCGGTTCAATCTTATTCCCCAACCTTGTACATAGCTTAGTCTATACCTAAATTTTGTCTCTACCGAAGGTTTTTTTTTTTTTTGGGGGGGGGGTAAAAATGTTCCAGAAAGAAGATTGTATTTTCTATCAGGCGTTCAATAATTGAGTATTAAACATTAAGAAAATCTTATCTAAAAACTGCAAAAAATCTGTAAACTTACAATTCAGCTGTAGAAACAATCTGTCGGCTGTCAATTTCAAAATCCAACAAAAGGCCGATGCTATATAGTAGTGAATGCGTTCTATAATCCTATTCAACTTGAAAATAAAATTATTGACTATGAATGATGTAAGAAATAGCAATGGAGAAACTGCATTCGAAATGATTTAAACTCATTTCATAAAGACGATGATTTTTTTTTGTCAACACATAAAGAACTATGTATATTGCAATATTTGCAATAGAATATTGCATCAGTCTGGTTTTTATGCCAAGTAACAAAAGAGACAAAAATTAATGAACAAGAGAGTAGTGAAGAACTAGGGTATGAAAAGTAATATTTGGCAGGGAAAGTCACTGGTGATAAATCAGTAGGGGTGGCACCGTGATTTTCGGGGATTCGGGGAACCAATTTTTTTTTCGGGGTGACACATAGATTTTCGGGGAAATACCCAAAAATTCGAGGATAGAGCAAGCTCTGCTTGATTTCTAACAATCGAAATTCTAAGAAAGAAAACGAGAAAGAAAAGCTCCGACTTTGCGGTTGACGCAGTAAAGAATTGCCGAAAAAATATTTTAATGTCGACCGAACGCCGCCGCCTGTGCCGGCGACAGCGTGCGTGCGGCGTTCGGTCGATCCGCCGGCGCGGCACCCGGGTCTAGATAGCATACATTTGATAGTGATGTTGCTCTCATCGTATGATGAAGCAACCCTTGGCCATAGCAAGTGCTGCATTTGGCTTAAAAGGATGGTGAAATCTTTAATTATTGTAGTTTATTTTGTCCTTAACATTTGCGGGACAAATGTGGTATATTCTCTGTTTGTATTTACTTATTTAAGTTTTGAAGATTTAATTATTTTGTTCTTTAACACGCAAGGAATGTTATTATCATTCGGCTTTTGCTCCACTTGCAGGAGGTTGCCTTTGCGCGCCATAGTCAATTAGGAGAATCTGCCTCCTGGCTCATGTTTGTCAAATTTGGACCTACCCCCTCTGACAAATTCGTGTAGTACAGAATATTTATTTTTGCAAAAATATACAGGATTTGAAAGATTAACTAATTGCTTGTTGGCGTGTCTTTTAGTTCTTATCACGTCCGTTCGAAAATTAGGTTAGCCTAAAGGTATAATATTATTCTATAGTCGTGGTGGATTTGCCGGTTCCTAGTTTAAAAATTTTTTCCGTTAATTCTTAAACGACTACTCTTTAACAAGGTATATTTCGTTGTTTATCTAGGTTCAAAAGCAGAATAATATTTGTTATTTTTGAGTTCATAGACATTAACCTATTTGTATTTATTATTGCTTTCTTTGTGTCGCCATAGCCAAGTTATAGCTGGTTAAATCAAGGGTCTCTTTTTTATGCTATACGCTACTTAATGGCATCCTAAATCACCCCTATATTTCTGGACCAACTTTATTTTTACTTATGTTTCTCCTATATTTTTTAATTCAATTTTATATGTGCTGTTATTAATGCATTCCTTCTTATTCGTGGTTCCGAGTTACAATATTTTGGGACTTTGATAATTAACTTTGTCTTTTTGGAATTACGGAAAACATTTCTCACTAAACTGCTTGTTTTGCATGTATAACATACAATTGGCTGCTAGATTGTAGGCAATAATTATTGAAATAGTTTTATTCAAGGCGAGTGTCAGATTTGACTTAAAAGGTATGTGAACTAATTTTGTATTACATTGCAAAATTATTTCAAAAATGAAGGGACCACCAGCCCAATATCAAAAAGAAATTTCTCGTTGTTTGTATTTTCTCAAGGATTGTTTTCTTTTTATTTCTAGTTACGCGGTATACTTTTGATCGTTACAATTTGTTTTAAGAAAAATTTTAGGTAATTTTTTTTAGACAATTGACAGGGTTTTTGACGACTATTCTGCCCCCTGCCTATCGGCTTAATACGTCTTACTGTTTTAGCGAATCCGTGATATGCCAATGGCTCAGCTATCAAAGTGTTAGTTACCAATTTAATCAATGGTACAATTTTTTTGTCAGCAAAAATACTCTCTGTAGAGAGGGCAATCAAAAAGTCGAAAAATTAACTAATACTTGTTTTTTTGCAAGTTGTTATAGTTTATTCACAAATGTTCAGGGGTTTTCTTATTAGAGTATTCTTTTAATTCTTCACCTTGTTAATTCATAACTAACATCTACACCTTGTTGTATAAAAGAAATTATTTAACTAGTCCTATCTCTGGTGATGGAATTTCTGTCAAATTCTGAGTTCAAATCTTTTTTTAGGGGGAAAATTGGTCTGTGGATTTTAAATACTAACACGGATTTGATCGAAAAGTAAGGCCTGCCTTTGCTGTTCTGACTGACTGAAAACTCGATTTATAATTCGGCTAACTACCCTTTTCTGGAAAAATAAAAAAAGAACACAGGAATATTTCAAAGAAATCTTGCGTATTTTCTTTAACAGGTTCAAGTAAAATTCTACTTTAGCAACTTTTGGCTATCTTGGAAAGGGGTTAGGCTAGGAAAATGAAACTATCAGGGATGGGTCTACAGACTAAAGTATGTCCTGGGAAGGTATTTTGGAGTATGTACCTCAACTCCTTCTCCCTCTAGAGGGTCCTGACCTTTGATGACCTTTAAAAATATTTGTGTTATAAAAGTGAAACCTTGCAAAATAGATCTTCTGCTTAAATGAAGTACAACACAATTGTTTTCAGCTTCACAACTTTGCTCAATCCCATTTTATAAGGTTTTAAAGACATGCAAACACATTTTCTAAATTTGAAAAAAAACATTAATATGGCCTAAAATTCTACTCAAATAACAGGAATTGCATTTTCAGGACTAAACCTAGAGATAAAGAAACTGATGACTGAAAATTAAGATATAATACAGTTTTGTCAAAATTTCCATAGGTATAGACCTGTCATGCAGGCAAATTTCAGGAGCCTCTAGAGGGAGAAGGAGTGGAGGTAGGTACTTCAACATGCCTTCCCGGGACATACCTTCGCCTGTAGACCCATTCCCTGAAAGTTTTATTTTCCTAGCCTAACCCCTTTCCAATATAGTCAAAAGTAGCTAAAGTAGAATTTTACCTAAATATCTAAGTGATAAATTTTACCCTTTTGGTCACAAACTGGTGGTAGCGGTAGATATTTTCTTAGTTTTCTGAATCAGGCTGTAATATTTGTGCTTTGAGCGTTTCTTGTGGTTGAGTAAATTCTAAGGAGCATTGGCCAGTTAGATTGTTTACTTGAGTAATTGGACATTTGGCCTTTGGAGTCGCATTATTACAGGTGGAGGAGCCTTGTTGAGCAGATTCAGCTTGAAAGTCTGTGAGTGGATACTGCACTTGATTGGGGATCGTGAAATATGAGGGTTGTGGTGATCCTTCTTTATGTATTTCGTTGGGCGGCCATTTGGATAAATATTATGACTCATATGATTTTGTAATAAAATGAATTGAGAAAATGAATTGAAAAATTCACAAGTTTGATAGTGTTTGGTTGATAGTGTTTAAATTTGTTATTTCAACTTTTAGTTCAACAGCAAACACTGCCCTGCTGAGTACCATTGGGCGAGACATGACTGGTATATCTCTGAAGATGATTCATTGGGGTTGATGCATGATACAAGCCTTCCACGAGTTCACCAATGTTTCTATGTCGTCACTATGATGTCCATTTTCATCTTCAATTGATTAATCGGTTACGTAGCTACAGAATGGATAATAGCTATGTTTTTATGTGCTAAGAGACGAGACTGCTACAAACAACTTAGCTTTTTTGCAGAAAGTTTAGCAGACTACATTACAGAACTGTAGTTGTTCTTTTCTTTATGTTTCTGCCATGCTCTGTTTCTGTACTCCGTTCTTTCTGTTTTGTTATTAAAATTTTAGTGTAGATAAAAAAAAAGTTGTTTGAAAATAGATTAAGTTTTATTTTTCTTGTGAACTTTAACATGTCGTACACCTCTTCGAGTTCTGGTAGCGAAGGAAACAACATGCACGCAAAGCAGTAAACTGCTTTGCAGAGCAGAAAGGCAGTCTTTTGCAATTATTTTTATTCGGTCTTTTCAATTTTTAACAGCAGAAACAGTGGTATTTTGCAGCAACACAAGACTTTCCTCCATATTTTTCCTGCAAAAAGCGTCTTTTACAAAAAAATTTTGATTTTGGATGTTCTGATTTTTAATAGAATAGGCAGTAATATTCTTCAGCGTCACGAAATTTTCGTCCATGTTTTTGCTCTAAAAAGACAGTCTTTTACAATTATTTTTATTTTCGTCTTTTCGATTTTTAACAGCGGAAGCAGTGGTATTTTTCTGCAACATAAGACTTTCTCCATATTCTTGCGGCAAAAGGAGACTTTTACAAAAATCTTAGTTTTTAATGTTTTGATTTTTAACAGAAAAGACATTGGTATTCTTCAGCGACAAAAGATTTTCTTCATCATCTTTGCTGTAAAAATGCTGTTTTCTGCAAATATTCTTTTTGCTTTGGGTGTTTTGATTTTTCATAACAGAGGCAGTAATATTTTTCACCGACACGAATTTCCCTCACATTTTTGTTCTTAACAGACAGAGTTTTAAAATTGTTGTTCATTTGGATCTTCTTGATTCTTGAAAACAAAGGCAATGTTATTTTCATTGGCAGCGCAATAGTGCTGCCTAAGTAAAAAACGATGTAGCCACAATGTATTATTATTTTTTCCTCCATATCCGGGCACTTCGTATGGAAGGAGCTGTCGCAGAAACTTCGAAAAGGGCTTATTCGATTGGAAATGGGAATGGCTAGTGCCCTTTTGAATAGTCCAAAGTGATTGGAGGGCAACTAGCCCCCCTCCCACACCCATCATTCCCCCAAACACATCCAATCAAAATTTAGATATAGCCATTTTGTTCAACGTAGTTGTTTTCCTGGTAGAATATATATTTTTGAGGAGAATACTCCCCCACAGCCTTCAGGGCAAGGGTTGTATGTTATGCCCTGGGGGCATATAAGGTTTTATAGAAGACGTTGTCGTAGAAACTTCAAAAAACGTTCATTCGATTGGATATTCAAAGGGCTAGTGCCCTTTTAATAGTCGAAAGTGATTGGAGGGCAACTAGCCCCCCTCCCAAGCCCATCATTCCCCCAAACACATCCAATCAAAATTTTGAGATAGCTATTTTTTTCAGTTGATTTCCAGACGGAAAATAGTTGATTGCGTAGTTGATTTCCAGATAGAAAATATGTTTTTGAGGAGGACACTCCCCAACAACCCTCGGGGCAAGGGTTTTAAGTTATGATCTGTGGGCATAGGCATATAAGAACGATGTTGGGACTATGCACTATTTATTATTTTTCCTTTAGAGCAGGGCACTTCGTATCGAAGAGGTTGTCATAGAAACTTCGAAAAGGGCTGATTCAATTGGAAATTGGAGTGGCTTGTGCCCTTTTTAATAGTCGAAAGTAACTAACACTGTGCCCTTTTTAATTGGAAGGCAACTAACACTCCTATTGTGCCCACTATTTCCCGAGACACATCCAATAAAAATTTTGAGATTGCCATTTTGCTCAGCATAGTTGATTTTTAGATAGAAATTATGTTTTTGAGGAGGACACTCCCCCACAACCTTCAGGGCAAGGGTTATAAGTTATACCCTGAGGGCATATAAGGTTTTTATATAAAGTGCTGTCGTATAAACTTCAGAAACGGCTCATTCGAAAGGGCTAGTGCCCTTTGTAGTAGTCGAAAGTGATTGGAGGGTAACTAACCCCCTTCTCACGCCTACCTTTTCCCAAACACATCCAATCAAAACTTTTAGATAGCCATTTTGTTCAATGTAGCTGAAAGTTTTGGAAATTAGGTCTTTAAGGATGCCAACCCCTCCCCCCTCCCATACCTATCAGAGCAAGGGTTGTAAATTATACCCTGGGTATAATTTACAACCCTATAAGGTTTTTATGGAAAGTGTTGCCATAGAAACTTCAAAAGGGCTCATTCAATTGGAAATTGAAAGGCCTACTACCTTTTTTAATAATTGAAAGTGATTGGAGAGCGACTAACGCCCCTCTCACGCTCACCATTTTCCAAAACTCATCCAATAAAAATTTTGAGATATTCATTTTGCTCAACATAGTTGAAAGTTCTTGAAATTAGGTCTTATTAGTTATACCCAGGGGGCATAAAAAGTTTACATAGAAATTTGTTGAAGAAATATAAAAAAGAACTCATTTGATTGGAAATTAAAATTGCCCTTTTTAATAGTCGAAAGTGAGTGGGGAGTAATTAACACCCCTCTTACGCCCACCATTTCCCCAAAAACATTCCATCGAAGTTTAGAGATAGCCATTTTGTTTAAAGTAGTTGAAAGATCTAGAAATTATATATTCAAGGATGAACCCCCCCCCCCCCCCAGAGCCCAAGGGCAAGGATTCTAAGTTCTTCCCTTGGGGCATATAATGTTTATAGAAATAGAGTTGTCGTAAAACTTCAAAAAGGGCTCATTCAATTAGAAATTGAGAGGCCTAGTGCCCTTTGTATCAGTCAAAAGTGATTGGATGGTAACTATCCCCCCTCTCACGCTCTTCACTCCTCCAAAATCATCCAGTCAAAATTTTCAAATAGCCATTTTGTTCAACGTAGTTGAAAGTTCTAGAAATTAGGTATTTGAGAATGACACCAACCCAGCACTCAGGGCAAGGGTTGTAAGTTATGCCCTGGGTCATATAAGATTTTTATTGAAGATTTTAAAGTAGAAACTTCAAAAAGGCATTTGATTGGAAATTGAGAGCTAGGGCCATTTTTAATAGTTGAAAGTGATTGGAAAGCAACTACCGCCCCTATTACGCCCACCATTTCCCCAAACTCATCCAATAGAATTTCCGAGATAGCCACATTGTTCAACATAGTTGAAAGTTCTGGAAATTAGGTCTTAAAGAATGACAACCACCCTAGCAGACCTTAGTGTAAGGTTTGTAATTTATGCCCTGAGGGCATCTTAGGTGTTTATAAAAAGTGTTGTCATTTAAGGGTCTCATTCGATTGGAAATCGAAAGGCCTAGAGCCCTTTTTAATAGTCAAAAGTGATTGGAAAGCTTGAAATTTTTACAGTAAAGATTGATGTGGGTATGATATATCATTTTTTACTGTTGTTGTTTAGACCAGAGCACTTCGCATCGAAGTAGTTGTCTTGGGTACTTCGAAAAGGGCTCATTTGATTGAAAATAGAAAGGGCTGATGCCCTTTTTAATAGTTGAAAGTAATTGGAGGACAACTAAGTATTTGCTCGTGTTTATATAATCCTTGTGTGTCCCCTCATTTGCTTGAGCTCTCGCCTTTTTGGTTTATTTTCACACAAGAATAGATCCCTTTACGTTGTACACTCACAAGCGCTTCACTGCTTAGTTAAAGCAGGAGTTAATTCTTCTGAAGTAAAGTGAAAGTTCTTCAAAGAGCCTAAATGTTCCGATTAATGCTTTGAGTATAACTGGGGTTTCTGTAAATGCTTCAAAATGCGAGTTCCTGTGTTTCAACACTTCTAACCCTGCTCCTTCTTTACATGTGGGTACAATGCTACTCAAGTGTGTCTTAAAGTTGAAATGGCTTGGGATTACTCTTTCTGATACACTTTTGACTACATGCTAGTCTCTGGCTGCTAATGCTCTGCAGTGCATCTGATTCTCATATGGTAAAATCTCGCCTAATAGAGGGAGGTACAACCGCCGAGGCTTATGTAAACTTTACCATAGTTTTTGTTCTCCTGCAATTCTTTTCCTTTCCGGTTTGCAGCCTCAAATGCGCAAAAAATACTGTCTTCAGCTAATGAGAGGCTATTTTAAATATTGTAAATTCCTGCGATATTTGCCAAGGTGGTACAGAAATCACAAGATTATTTCTCACTTTGGACTTTTCGACCCTCTAGTGCTGCTTGACAACATCGCTAAGGATCTGAGGACCAATACTCCAAGGAAGATATTTGCCAGTGACCCCCTCACTTATCTTTTTCCAGATTAGTGTTTTTACGGATATTGTTATAATATCTATATTGTGTTTTCCTTATTATTTCCTTGTGGATAATATTATTTTGTTTTTTCTTTTTTTTTACTCCACATTTATTTTATATTGCGGGTAAAAAATAAACTTACTTACTTACTTAAAGGGCACTGTTTTTGTACCACTATCGTTTACCCACTGAGCTGCAGAAATCGGTGCCGGAAAAAGGCTACGGCACTTTATCCGGCACTTTAACCCCAAATCAGCAAATCCTTGCTTTCCAAGTCAATTTATGGCCCATCATCAATAGTACAACAGAAAAAAAGAAGAAAAATTGCCATTTTTGAAAACTCAAATATTTCATTAAATTGTACCGTCAAAATTTGTGATTTGCATAATTTGTATAATTGTATAATGGTCTGTATCATATAGAAATTTATACAATTCGTTAAAGAAGCTTAACTTCAAGCCGGCTTACAAGCGAGGACGTATTTTGTGCTAAAACACTCCAACTCTCCCCTCCCCTCTCAACTGCGTAATATCTAATCTGGAATTCCATTTTAAATTCTTTGTTAATTATTTATTTTAGAAGTTTCTATTGGTGCTAGGATTACCTCTAGACATGCGATCAGAATTATTTGTATGGTTGCACTGGTATATTTGAGTGAAGTCAATTTTAACTGCATCAGTGGCATCTAACTTACTTCAAACCTTTCTGAAATAAATAGGATGAAACAAAAATAGTGGTCTTAACAAAAAGGTATCTAAAATCATGCACATTTCAAGAGAGAAATATATAGTAATCTGATACAATCAAAAGGCTATCCATGAACAGGATAATAAATAAAAACAGAAGAGAATTTTCGCAACTTAATATTCTCCACAGTCTAACTTATGTAGAAAATATACCACTACGCAACTAAAGCAGAAAAAAAAGTAAAAAAAAGAAAATAAAGAAGAAAAAAGGAAACACATTTTGCTATTTTCATTTATTCAAAATCTAATTTCTTTGTGTAGAAACTGATACAAAATAGTGGAAATAAAACCCGAAAATTTTGTACACAAAAAATAATAGATATATAGATAATATATATAACTTTCCTCTTAATAATAATATATGTATATATATATATATATATATATATATATATATATATATATATATATATATATATATATATATATATATATATATATATATATATATATATATATATATATACATATATATATATATATATATATATATATATATATATATATATATATATATATATATATATATATATATATATATATATATATATATATATATATATTCATGTTCGAGAACATTTGCTTAAAATTGAATATTAATTTGTATATATATATATATATATATATATATATATATATATATATATATATATATATATATATATATAACTATTGCCAAGCCTTATATGGAGGCTAATCACACATTATAGTGTATAAATCTATTGGTTAGGGTTGATTATTTTTGTAAATATTTTAATTCCAGTTAAGACTTATCAGATAAAAGTCTTGACAGACTTGTTTGAAAGTTGTTCAAAGAATGTTCTATCTAGTTTTACGACTTCAAAAAAATGCTCTGTGTATAGTTAAATTACTATAAAGTGTTATAAAATAACATTTAAAAACTTTAACCTAATATATTTTTGATAAATGTAGTAATTAAGTTTTGTGACTTTACAATGATTGTGTAATTTTATTACACAATGCTTGTATATATACTATGTTTTTATTTACTTTAAGTTTTAATTAGTGATTTAATGGTATATATAAATGTTTGACATCGAGTCACCGCATAAATATTTCTGGCGTGAAATAATCCGTTAAGTATTAAGTTTGAAAAGGATGATCCAGCAAGAAACATAATGTTTCTATTTAAGCGGCATAGTATGTTTAGAGTAAAAAGAGAAGAAACTAATTAAAAGTAATTAACCTTTACAAAATTGAGTGTTTCTTTTTACTATATATGTAACACTTTATGCTTTATAGGTGATCTAATGTGAATGTTTATTTTAGATACAGCCTTAGCTTTCTTGGAAATCAAATTTTTTGTGACATCCCTTCGGATCAATTTTTCAATAATTTTTTTTACACATTTTTTAAAAATATCAAATTTCAAACCCAGTTCAATTGTATCCTGATACCAACAGCTCAAACCATCAGACACCAAACCATAACTGGTCAACTGATATTTCAGAAACTTTATGCATTATTACAAACTTTACTACGAGTTCATCATAAAGCGAGATGAAATCAGAACTTAAATTAGGCCTAGAAAATAAAAAAGAATGTGCTACGTAGCCTAAATGGCTTATATATATTTGAAAGAATGTGAAAATGATTTGTGAAAACCATATAAAAATATTTGTATTTACAAACCAAAATTGTTATGTATAATTTATATAAGCCATTTCTAACCCCGAAAATAAATGGTATATCAATATGACCCTAAGGAAACCCATTAAGGACATATGCAGAGAATGACCCAAAGATGGCAGCATAATAACAATGTACAAAATTAAGTTGTTGTAAAAGTAAAGTATTGAAAGTTGGGAGAACTTTTCTTAAAAGAAGGAGTTGTGGTGATGCTTTCTAATTAAGTCAATCTGGAATTTAGTGAAAATATTAAGACGCAAATACAAAAGTTTAGAAATACCACTTTTTATTAAGATAAGGAACACATCCTGACAAGTTTATGTTTAATGGGAAATTGAGAAATTACCACGTCCTAGCTATGTGCGTAGGTTGGGTCCCGGAAGGTGTGGTTGATAAAATGTTTAAAAGATATATTTTTTTGGGAAGGGGGAGACTGGCACAAATTTTATGCCGGACTGACCTCTGGTCTGTTGATTTAGAAATACCTTGGAATATTGTCGGATTATTGTAAGTGTGTAAGTACCTTATTATATATTATCGTAGATTGCTGATACTTGTGGTCTACTTAGGACAAACAGTCCCAGTAGAATATATATATATATATATATATATATATATATATATTATTATTATTAAACCTTGTATAAGTATAGGTTAACAGAATAAAAATATTGTATAGCAAACCTCTCTACAATCTACATTTAGTCTCTCTAATATACCCAGCTGGTACGTCTCATTAGTCCGGCCATAGTCTAAGGCACGCTACAAAAGTTTAATTACCTCAGAGCCATAGTTTATCCCCCCTTTAAAGGGAGAATAAAGGCATCTACAACAACATCACCTAAATACCATAGAAACCATCTTACCAGACGTCTTACCGCGTTTAAAATCTGTGATTTCAATTTAGTTCCAAAAATAAAGGTTTTCTAAGAAATTCAAAGCCTTTTTCTGACAAAAAAGTGGGAAATGGCCTTACTTTCACGTATTATGCCCTGTAAAGTGGTTTTATTAAGTGACAAACAATAACCCTTAGATTTATCATAGACTTCAATATTTTCTTCATTGATGCAGCTCTTTGTGTCTTTCTAATTAACCAGGGCCATGATCTTCTTACCCTAGTCTTAAAATTCCATCTATAGGGTCAAAGAATAAGAAAAGGGTTCTTGTTTCTGTATGTAAGGATTCAAAAGTAACTTCAATCACAAAATGATGACTACTCCCAATAGTCTTCTATCAACGAATGATGGAATTTCATGTTTCTTAAGAAAAATAGCGACAATTTAGTGTTTATTTTTTCTTTTCTTGTGGTTTATCAAATCTTGATTGTATCAAGTTAGTATCGTATAAAATCATATACACTCATTTAAACGAAGGCATGGAGAAATTTAATTTACACAACAAAAGAAATTTCAGTCGAAAAAAGTTATATTTTGGTCCTTTTTCTGTACAGAAAAGCATAATTTAACCTGAAAATTAGCAAAAATTCTGATATTTCCAGTAAGCATTCAGTTTTCGTAAGACTTCGTTTGAAGCCTTTAATTTTCCGAGGATATACGCCCATGGGGTTTCATTAGTCTTTAAGTATCCTGAATTTATACTTGGATGTAAATTCCTTCAATTGCTCATAACCTATTTCTTATTAGCCTTTTATGTTTTCAATTTTTTTTCTTGCTTGTAAGATATTTTTTTTTTAATTTGGTGATTAGTTTTCATATTGAATTACTGCTAAGTATCATTCCATTGTTGCGTCCCAAATTTTAAGGGGTGTGGTTTAAGTGATTGTTTCTAGGGAGATTTGGTCCCATAGCCTAAAAAACAGATTTGTAACAGTAGTTATTTAAGTTCCGTTCTTTAGTTCCGTTCCTTAAACCTTTCGGTTATTCACGAGTTTAAGTTTCTGGGAAGAAATTAATTTTTAGGCTATTTTAACCTTTGAAATGCTGTTTTTTGTCTCAATGGCCCGGGCCTAGGCTAATTAAGATGTGCTAGTCAAATTATAAACCTAATCACCAAATAGAATAAAATCTAGAGTCCTAAGCTATTTACGCGCACATTTACCCGATTTTAATCAATTAAATTACGCATCCCTTAATTAATAATAAATCTATTTACAACCCTCAAAGGGTAATTTTTTCCCTGATTCCAATTTCAGTTTAAATGGATCAAATGTAACTACTAAATTAATTCAAAATAAGATCTTGATTTACCCAAAGCAACAGAAATTTCTCTGAAGTTTATTACTTTATTTCAGTGCTATTCTCAAAGAAAAATTATACAGGCTAGTGGTAGCTTTATATCCTAGTTAAAAAGAACTTCACTTACTCATTTCCTAGCTTGCGAGGTAACACTACCTCGATATGTCTCTGATCCTTACATTTTGTTAAAATTGGTACTTAGTTCGCTCAGCGACTTTCCCCCGTCCTTTTAGCCAATCACAACCTTTTGTTAAAAATTGGTTGTTTCTGGCCTTGATTCTCAAAGCTTGAAATATTGTAAGATTACGATATTCCACCCTGTCCTATATAAGAGTGGTCGAAATTTGGCTTTCACATATTTACTAGGGTTAAAGAGTCGATCAATGCTCAAACAAAAAAAAACACAAAGTGAAACAACACAAAGCGAAGCTATTTTCAAATTTAAGCTAATTTGAATAGTCGCTTTATTTCTCATCTATTGGAGAAAGGAGTTTCCAACTTTTACTGAAATTGAGTTACCAAATTTACTCAAAAATAAGGCCTCTTTACAATCTACCCCTCTTAAAATCCTAGTATAATTTTTGTTTAAAAAGAAATAAAAGAAAAGAAACACAAATTTACAATTTCTCCTTGAAGTAATTCTAAAACGAACCCCTGAGACTTTTTGTCTCGATAATCTGTCTATAATTTTCTTTATTTTTGATAATCAGTCCTACTGAAAGAAGTCCTATTATATATATAAAGATCGTAAAAATATTATAAGTCGATGTCCAATATGTTGATTCATCTTTCCCTTTTTCCTTCTTGCTAGGAAACTCGTTTTTGCCTCACTTCATCTAAACCGATGGTTCAACTAACCCTATTCTGAAAGTAAATAGAAAATAAATATTCAATTTCATCTTCCGAAATGTAGTAGAAAGTTTTAGTCTTTTATCCTGAATCTGGCAAAAGTTATTTAAAAAATACTTCACTACAACTTGGTCTTAATATAAGCTTTTCAAATTATCCTTCAGAAGTTTAAGGTTTTTTTTGCCTTTATAATTCAAGCGTGGCCTCACCAAGTAAAATGACAGCTCAGTCATAACTCTTGTCCCTTAATGACAGTCACGACTGTACTTTAGTGAGGATATTAGAGAAAATTTTCCAAATTATAAGTGAATCCTTTAAAGAGTATTTAAAGGTGCAATAAAGGTCCAGTAACAACGGAAGACTTTCAAAACCAAAGGCAAAAAATATATATTCCACGAGGAAAAGTTTTTATATTCGTTCTCCATAAAAAAAATCGAGTTATAAAAATTTGAACCTTTCGAACATTCTGAACTCATCTCTTTTGTCGGAGACAGAAAAATCACAAAATATTACCAGTTTAAGTTGGTGTGTGGTAACTTTACAAGGAGTAGCCTTATATAATTTCCATAATCCATATCTTATATTTTTTACGGATATTTTAAATCCTACCGGTACTGCCTTTTATTTTCAACAATATTCTAAATCCTATTGGCAATGCGTCTTAGTCTTATCAATGTTCCTTAAATAGTGCTATTACAATATTTTTACCAACGTTCATTGGTCACCATTGGTATCAAGTGACCGAATATCCAAAGAGGTCACGAGTGAAAATATTTTCTCTAAGAGTGGGGTAACTACCACTAACTCTATCTCCTCTCTAACCGAGGTCATATTTCTTTACTGCGTCTTCAACCAGACAGTACATATTTCCGAAGACGCAAAATTGTGTTGATTTATTTATGGTTTTGAAAGCTCCCATCTGGGCCCCCAAAAACGACTCAAATGCAAGAAACGGGGGACTCAATTAACTAGTTTTTTAAGTAAAAATTTTCTTAAATTGACGTCTTTATCCTAGTCAGAATCATCCATTGTATACAATTAGCTATTAACTGGAACCAGATGAAGATCTTCTAACATTTTCCGAAAAAAAACTTATTTCCTTTCTCTCCCACATTTGACATTTTTGGTTCTGAGCTCTACCCGAAATATTAATTTTTTTTAAATTTTCGGGATCCTGCTATTCATCTTTTAGAAGCCTTTAGAGTAATGTCCTTACTTTTCTTTGTCACAATTTTTAGCCTGGGAGACTGCAATCCTGGTTCATGATCATGAATACTCTGTGAGCATATGCAAATGCAACCTTTGCGCGCCGAGATGCAACCCATTTCGTATCTTTGTGGATGCAAACCTTTTTTGCTTCATTAAGAGGTGGATGCAACCCTTTTTTGCATCCTTAAGAGGTGGACACAGCCCATTTTTGCATCTTTGAGAGGTTTCTTATCAACCCCCCTCTGAAGCACATGACTCCCTGCCATGACATGCCCGTGACTCCTAGTCAAACTAGGTCTACATCTAACGTTTAACCTATATGTAAAAGCTACGGAATCTGAGCCTGTGCCTTCCGGTGATCCCATAGCCATTTTCCAGAGGCCGCAGTACTTTCGTCAAAAGTTACCGTACAAATTTTCTTGGGGTTGGTTTAAAGGTGCTGGAGCTAAACAATATTTTGCTTTGTGTCCAGTTTCACTACAGTGGCGCCACACGTTTGAGGTTTTTCACATTCTGATTGTCTAGGTGGACCCCCGTAAGTCCAGCATTTTATGCGAGCGTTTTTTCTTTCAGTAAATTTATTCCTGGAATAATTGCCCCTACTTGGTATTGGCATATCTATTCTAAAATAGCTGGACTTTCCACAGTTCAAACATTTCTTTGGGTTATGATTATAATTTCTTATGTTTTGAAATTCTACTCTAGAGTTATCTCTCTGTTTTCCAGGGGAAATCTTGTCTCTTGAGTCAACCACCGCTGCTCCCAAAAACATGCCTGAGAAGCCCCTATAATTTAAATCAGCGCTGATAATTCATCTTTGTCGTCTGTTGTTTTAGTTTGTTCATGAACTTTAATTCCAATTGAAGGGAGCATTTTGAAAAAACCAATATCTGCCCTTTTTATGTCATCTGCCCTTATACCAGGAGAATGTTTTGCAAACTCTAGTGCCTTTCTACTAATTCAGGAGTAAAATTAATGTACCGACTCAGATGGCCTTTGTTTCTCAGATAAGAGTTCTTATCGTTTTTTTGCTGCTGGTTTTTCATGTAAAGTCTTCTTTTAAAAGTATTTCTAGATTATCTAGATCTCTGATTTTAGAAATATCTAAATTTGTCGCATAATTTTTGAATTTCTCCCCGTGTGTAGCAAATAACTTGGTTCATCATCACAATATCAGTTTTTTTGCTTAAGGGTCGTAATCTATGAGTGTATATTATTTGAGTATGTTAGTAACGACTTGGGAGGTGCCTGTTCTACAAATAGATTTTGAAGCCTATTTGTGATACGGTTGTCTCTATATTGCCCTTTTAGAGCGTTTATTATAGACTGTGCAATCTCCTCTGTTCTTATTTTCTCTTCTACCGCTTTTCGTAGTGCAATTTCTTTATAAACCTTATAAACAATCTTTATAAACTCTTCATGTTAGAAAGGTTTTGAACCTTTAAATTGTTTTAAACCACCAAAATGAGCTACTTTATAATTTGCGTAAGAATTAGCTCAATATCTCGATCTAAATTAACCCTCAAGGCTAGTAGTATGATCCTAGTATGGTACTAGTATTAAAAAAGATTTAAGCAAGCTACAGACGATACGGACACTGGAACTTGTAACAAAGAAAAAGAAAAGGGGGAAGCAAGAACGAGCTTTAAGAAGACAAAAGCTGTCTAAACTTCCTTTAAAGGCAAGCTCTTTAAATTTTTGCTCAAATGAACAATTTTTCAAATTTTTCTGTCACTGCTAGGCTTGAAGATAATCGTCAAACAAACAGAACACACATCTTCGCGGGAGGAACAGAGGACTAAATTTTTACCAAAATTTATAATTTTTATTAATCCTCCTTCCCCCCTTAAACAAAAGTTGCACCAAACCTGAGTACGACTGACACCAGGTGTAAAATTGCCCTACTTATTTAGGTCTAAAATTTGGTAGCGTGTTACAACTTATTTGTTTAACCTAAATCAAGATATCCTATATTTAAAACTTGTAAAAGAGATTAATGTTCCTTAAACCTTTGATAAACTTGGAACTTTGGACTTTTGAAATTTTTTAAAAATGTCTATTCACATCTTTATGCAGAGAATATAACAAAATCCTTGCTTCCTTCATGTATTTCCCCAAACTGGTACCCTTGACTTATATCCTAATCACTAAAAATTAGTTATCAGTGATCTAATCGAAGTATTTACTTTTATTTTTTATTTTATTTACTTGCTGATTTGACCCCCCCCCCCCAAAAAAAAAGAAACTATTTCTTTTTTACTCTAGTTGAGCTGTTATGTTTTTGGGGACACCAGCACCAATTTTGAAAATAACCTGTTTATATTTTCATGGAAAAAATATGTCACACCCATGACAAATTTTGATAAGCTACAGTCTTATTGCTTTTTTAATAAAAAATATTTAACAAAAATTTTTTCCTCTCAATTCATTTTTGTTTATTGTTGATAATTGTTTATTCTATTAATAAAGCTATAAGAGAGCCTGGACTCGTCACCTGCATCTACTTAACTGTGCAACAAAATAGTTTTTAATTATATATCATTCCTTTAAAATATCATAGGTGAAACACTGTGATCAGACACTATAAAAGCAGCTTCTCACAAAGTTTAAATTATTGTCGAGTTTTAAGTTAAACAATTAGGACGTTATCTGCGCTTATTAGGTGTTTCAATGCCATTAAGAGAATTTGAAGTACTATTCGAGTTTTGTTAGATATTAGAAGTAAAGTTGAAACCATTAAAACATTCCCAGAGTAATTACCACCACCACCACCCCCCTTACACTGAACCAACTTCAATCATCAAACTACAATCGATTTAACCTATTTAGTTATAATACAAATTTTATTATAATAAGTACTAAGTCTTATTCTCTTTTTCAATGATTTTTTTATTTTTTGTATTCAGAAAAATATATTTAATATATACCTACCATTTTTTCAATTACTCCATTCCTGTTCTATTTGCAGATGTAGAGGGTGTATTCGTATCCGCTAGCCACTCCTGTTTCAAAGCTTTTAACAGAATAAAATCAAATTTGTAACTGATAGATAATAGAGAGTAAAACCATAAATATGAAGAGAAAAATTCGATCTGAGCAAATTTTGTCAAATATAAAGTATAGAACATTTTTGCAATTTTGCGATAAACTAGGTTCGCCAGTCATCTTGATGGTAACGCTCTGGGGTCTATATCTAATATGGACGGTGGTCGGTGTTTACTCCCCCCCCCCATGATTATTCTCCAGAAAATAGCCCCTCGAAAAATGCCCCCCCCCGTGGAAAATACCCCTCGGAAAATACCAAGGGGTATGTTCAGCCGAGGACAATTTTCATTAGCCAACGTAGTAACAAAGACAAAAATTTTGTTTGCTCCAAACAACTTCGTAATTCTGAAACAACTTAAAGAAGAATTGTAGAAAATCGTGGATTCCGGATGTGAGGAGCGCTAAGAGAGTCATGGGGCTAAAAAATTCGAATGAATATACTAAAAAAATGAACATTGTCAATTTGTATACATATGCTGATATTTATTGCTTAAAATCTTGATTAATTTTTGATTTCTAATGTCATAAAAGTGCAAATACTTAAAATATTTTTTTCTGTACAGTACAAATTATATTCTGCCTTTTAGAAAGCATAGGGGCTTAGAACCCTACTCATATTAATTTCAACTCGTTTTGACTTTGACTCTGTTATTTATTTTAATTCCTGTTTGTTTTGGGTTACATCTATTTATTGATACTGATTTGGGGTAGTTGTATGCTTGGTAGATCATTTGATTCTTTTTTGTTCATTTTTGGTTCAATGGAGATCTTCATTTTCTTTTTAGAAACTTATTTTGTGGATAATTTTTTTATATTAATTTCTGTTTTGTTTTATCTTGACATAGTCTTTTTCAGGAAGAAAGACTAAGCCTTTTCTAAAGTTAAACAACCATCCCTTCTTAAAAACCTTAAATACCCCCTGGACAGGCTTTGCAGCCCTTGCCCCTAATCTCTAGGGTTTGTTTCATCCCCAAAAGCCTTGCTATATGATATTTAGACTATTTCGAATAGAATAATCAAAATTTCTATTAGATATATTTTGGGACAATACGACGTGTGTATGTGTGTTGGTGTGCGCGGGGGGGGGGAACTGTCCTCCGATCACTTTGACTCCTAAAAAGAGCACTAGAGCGTCTGATTACAAATCCAATGACATGCCTACGAAGTTTATACGACCACGCTTTCTATAAAAACCTTAGATGTCCCCAAGCGTAACTTACCCTGAGGATGGGGGGATTTGTCATCCTCAAAAACATAATTTCAAGAACTTTCTGATAATTTGAACAAAATGAATATATCAAAATTTTTATTTGAACAGTTTGGAAAAATTATGGGCGTGGGGGGAGGGGATTCGCCCTTTCATCACTTTTGACTAAAAAAAAAAGCACTAGCCCTCTCCATTTCCAATCAAATGAGCCCTTTTTAAAGCTTCTAAGACAAAAATTTCCATAGGACCTTATAAGCCTAAGGGGCATAGCTTGCAGCCCATGTCCTGACGGCTATGAGAGAAGGATTGTCACACTAAAAGACATGATTTCCCGACCTTTTAATTACGTTGAATAAGATGGTCATATCAAAACGTTAATCGGAAAAATTTGGAGAAAACATTGGCGTGGGAGGAGGGGGTGATTCTCTCTCCAATTAACTTTTAACTATTAAAAAGGGCAATAGCCCTCTCAATTGCCAATCGAATTAGCCCTTTTTGAAGTTTTTACGACAACGCTTTCTATAAAACCATATAAATCGACACGGCATAACTTGCAAACCTTACCCTGAGGGCTATGGGGGGGGGGGTTGTCATCCTCAAAGACCTTATTTCTAGAACTGTCAACTACGTTGAAAAAAGGGTTATCTCAAAATTTTGATTGGATTTGTATGGGGAAATGATGGACTTGATAGGGGGGTTAGCTGCCCTCCAATCACTCTCTACTATGAAAAAGGGCACTAGCCCTTTCAATTTCCAATCGAATGAGCCCTTCAAAGACCTCATATGCCCCCAGGGCATAATTTACACTTTTACCCTAAGAACTGTGGGGAGGGGGCTGTCATCCTCAAAGACCTAATTTTCAGAACTTCCAACTGCCCTGAAAAAATGGCAATCTGATTTTGATTGGATGTTTTTGGGGTAATGGTGGGCGTGAGGGGGGGGGGTTAGTAGCCCTTCAATCACTCTTGACTATGAAAAAGGGCAGTAGCCTTTTCAATTTCAAATTGAATCGGTTCTTTTTTAAGTTTCTACGACAAATCTTTTTATAAGAACTTTACATGCCCCCAGGGCATAATTTACAAAACTTATCCTGAGGGTTGGAGCAAGGGACGGGGGGAGGGTCATCCTCAAAGACCTAATTTAGAGAATTTTCACTACGTTGTAAAAAGTGAATATCTAAAAATTTTGATTGGATGTGTTTGGGGGTTAGTTGCCCTCCAATCACTTTCGACTATTAAACAGGGAACTAGCCCTTTCAATTTCCAATCGAATGAGCCCTTTTTGAAGTTTCTACGACAACCCTTTCAATAAAAACCTTATATATCCCCAGGGTATAACTTACAACCCCTGCTCTGAGGGCTGTGGGGGGATTATCATCCTCAAAGACAGTATTTACAGAATTTTCAACTACGTTGAACAAAATGTTTTTCCGAGAGGATGTTTATCTGAGAGGACGTTTATCAAAATGTTTATCTGGTGTGAGATGAGGGTTAGTTGCCCTCCAATCACTTTCGTCTATCAAAAAGGGCACTAGCCCTTTCGATTGAATTAGCCCTTTTTGAACTTTCTACAACCCATTCTATAAAAACCCTATATGCTCCCAGGGCATAACTTACAACCCTTGCCCTGAGGGGTTCGTCGTCCTCGAAGACATAATCTCCAGAATTTTCAACTAAGTTGAACAAAATAGTTTTCTCAAAATTTTGATTGGATGTGTTTGCGGAAATGGTGGGCGTGAGGAGCGGGGGTTGGTTGTCCTCCAATCACTTTCGACTATTAAAAAAGGCACTAGCCCCTTCAATTTCTAATCAAATGAGCCCTGTATAAAGTTTCTACGACAACACTTTTTATGAAAACATTATATGCCTCCAGGGCACAACCCTTGCCCTGAGGGCTGTGGGGGTGTATCCTCCTCAAGGACATAATTTCCAAATCTTTCAACACCGTTGAACAAAATAGCTATCACCAAATTTTTATTGGATGTGTCTGGGGAAATGGTGAGCGTGTATGGGTTGTTAGTTGCTTTCCAATCAGTTTCAATCGACTATTAAAAAGGGTACAAGCCCTTCCAATCAAATGAGCCCTTTTTGAAGTTTCTGTGGTCACTGCTTTGATACGAAGTGTCCTGGTCTAACAGAAAAAGCAAATAAATAATACATTGTGCCAGCATCGTTCTTCACTTGGGCAGTGCTATTGCACTGCCTATAAATAGAGAATAAGTGATATTTTTACAGCGCTATTTGGTCTATTTAGCTACATTAATTAGGCTAAAAAAACAAGATATTGTTTTGCCTAAGGGAGAAAAAAGAGAAGAAAAAAAAAACACACATGAGGAATTAATAAATTTGGATTCTGAACATACCACTTTTGTTACATTTGATATTTTCCTTTATTTCTAGTTCAGAATAATTAAGGGCTGCCGCAGACAGGGCCGGATTGACTAGGTGTGAAGCTCGATGGGAATTTTTTGTGGGGTTTCCTCTATATATTAAATTTCAAGCAAAATTCAAATCCAGCATATAAATGGATAAATAAATATCAGTCGTAACCCGACAGATTTCTAGGAAAAAATATTGCGAGACACAAACCGCTATGCTAAAGGTAACATGAAAATGCAATATATATATATATATATATATATATATATATATATATATATATATATATATATATATATATATATATATATATATATATATATATATATATATATATATATATATATATATATATAACTATCGTGTGTTGATTTGTATTTAATACACGCATTGAGTCAGTAAGAGAGTGGCGCTCTGCTCAGAAGGTTTAACGGACAAAACTTTTGCAAACGAATCATATACAAATTTAAACAATATTTATTTACTAAAATAAATAAATGATGTTGATTATCGACAGGAAAGAGAATTCACTTCAAAGCACTGGTGTCAAATATGGCGTTCTGAGGCGTCAATTTTTCTTTCAAAGCGCCTCTAGAGGTTAGGGTTTCACTGAACATTTTACTTAACAGATAAATCGTTAAAAAGCCGGGTACAAGTAGCTTTTCGGCGCCGATTTATCAAATCAACGTCAAACTGTACAGAAAACGGCAGCGATTTGAGCTTGAAGAAATTTCTAGTCTTGGGATTACAAAAACGGCGACGAATCTCATCGTGATCATAATCATAAAAAAAAAAACAAATCTTATTAGACCCCAAATCAGTTTACTTCAATCGTTTACTTCTCTTCATCAGCAAAATCCAAAGAACTTCATAATTTGATAATGAAAAAAAAAACAAAATTCTGTAAAAAGTTTATAATCAAAAACAATTTTAAAATTTAAACTTAATTTTAAATAATAAAAGAACTTGATAACAATAATAATAAAATAACTAAATAACAAGTTGAGATCAATCACGCAACTATTGATAAACTACAGCCGACTATTCGTATACATTATGTTTAGTTTTGAAAATCTCGCAAAAAGGGCACTGTTTTTGTACTGCTATCGTTTACCCATTGAGCTGCTGAAATCGGTGCCGGAAAAAAGCTACGTGCGTCCGGCTTTTAGACCCCAAATCAGCAAATCCTTAGTTTCCACGTAAATCTATGACTCATTGTCAAACCTAGATGGCCTTAAGTATAATAGAAAAAAAGAAGAAAATTACCATTTTTGAGAACTCAAATATGTCATTAAACAATAACGTCAAAATTTGTGATTTATATAATTGTATAATTCGTTAAAGAAGCTTATCTTCAAGCCAGTGTACAAGCAGGAACTAATTTTGTCCTAAAACACCCCTCCCTTCTCAACTGCGTAATATTTAATCTGGAATTCCATTTTACAGCAGGAAGTCAATGTACAGCAGGAACTTATTTCGTACTAAAAAACCCCCTCCCCCTCTCAACAGCATAATGTACAATCTGGAATTTCATTTTAAATTCCTTGTTAATTATTTATTTTATAAGCATATATTGGTGTTAATATTAACTCTTGACATACGATTAGAATTGTTTATATGGTTGCACTGGTGTATTTGTACGAAGTCAATTTTAATGCATTGACGGCATCTATCTTACTTCAGATCCTTGTAAAATAGATGGCATAAAACAAAAAACAGTGGTCTTAACAAAAGTATATTTAAAATCATGAATATTCCAAGAGAGAAATATATAGTATTCTGATACAATCAAAGAGCTATCGATGAACAGTAAAATAAATAAAAAAAAAGACGAAGAAGAAAAGTTTCGCAACTTAATATAGCCTAGAATCTAATTTTTGTATAAACAATGCAATTAAAAAAAAAAAAAAGAAAAAAACTGAAATACATTTTGCTATTTTTGTTTATTCAAAACCTAATTTCTTTATGCAAAAACTGATGCAAAAATAGTGGAACACAAAAAAAACGAAATTTTGTACACAAAAAATATTTACTTTCCTTCTAATAATAATATCACACACACATCTCTCTCAGTCTCTGTTAATCTCTCTCTCTCTCTATATATATATTATATATGTATATATATATATATATATATATATATATATATATATATATATATATATATATATATGTATATATATATATATATATATATATATATATATATATATATATATATATATATATATATATATATATATATATATATATATATATATATATATATATATATATATATATATATATATATATATATATATATATATATAATGATATTTTCGCTTTAGGTATCTAATATCTCTACTAGTGGTAACTAGAATCTTAATTTTCAGATCAGACGTTATTTAAGATCAGAAAGACACACAGACAGAAATAATTCCATTGAAAAAAGAGGATCTGTATAAAAAAAAAAATAAACAAATACAACTTTAATAACGGTATATAAACAAGAAGGCTTTAATTATTTTGACAATTTTTTTCCAGCCATATTAGCAAATTTTTCTATTTTGATTTCAAAGAGAAGCAAAGCTAACATTCACCCCCATCCAAGGGTGCCAACTGACAAAAATGGAGGGGAGATGGGGAGTATTTTTTCAACTTTTTTAAAATGAAAATACCCAAACAATCTAAAGTCTACGGGGAGGGGCTGGGAAACATTTTTGTCCCCTGCACCCCTTCGCTTAACTGACGCGGCCTTAATTTTCCTGAAGATATTTTTCCCACCAGGAGACATAAAATCTAGCTCAATAGTTAGACATCGATAGCGTCAGAAGCAACCCTTAACCAATATATATCAACATAAATGCAAAAGAATTGCATATAGAAATATATGGTCCTAGCAACAGGAAATATTTTATAGAATGATTTGTCAGTCTGAAGGAAGTCACCCAGAAGACCACCTATCTCACACTAAATTAGAAGTTCTTATTTTAATTATTACGGTCAAAGTCATGTCGGGAGGGGGTTAGTGGGTTGAAAAAGCCCCTTCTCCCCCCCCCCCACAAACAATTTTTACCTCTTTTCGTAAAAGTAACAAAAATACACGTAAACAAATTTTGATGGGTTTTCTAAAGTGTTTTTTTTTTGTACCAGCCCCCCACCCCCCTATTCCATCCTAAAATCCTGGATACGCCCTTGATAATGGTTGACAGGGAAACAGGTCATGTCGAATTGGGTCTTGGCTAAGACAGACAACTTAACCCACCCTTCTATGATTTGCTACCCGTTCATCATAGGTCGAACGTGCACTGTGCTAGAATCACATCTCTAGAGAACGGGAGTTAAATTTTAGGAGTAAGAAATTTGATATCCAGGCGCAAATAAATTTAAGAATTTAATCTAATGAGCGAGACAGTATTTTATCTTAAAAGCGAAAATTCAACAAAATTTATCTGTTCTGGATCCATCTTAGGAATCGTTTTCAACAGAAAGAATTTAATTTGAAGAATGAGAAACGAGACAATATTTTATCTTAACAGGAAAAATTAAAAAAAATTTTTTTTGTTTCAGAATCAATCATAGGAACCATTTTAAAATAAAAGCGACATAATTCACATAGGCCTACATAAATGCACACTAAAAACAAGAAGAAAAATATCACAAAGTAAAGACAAACGTGAAACCTCAAATTAACATTAGCCGCAAAACTCTGATTATAATTATTATTTCTATTATTTTTGTTTATTAGTGTTTTAGTTTTGGTTGAAAATAAACATAGCCATTTATCAAGAGCTAGGATTAAGTTTCTTTTCCCGTTTGTTAGAAATGAGGGATCAAGACTAAGTTTAAGATATCAACTTCCTCAGATTGCGAATAAATACAAGTTATTTGAATTAGTAAGTGAACCACCGTCACTATACATATATAAAAATAAATTGAAAAAGATGGTCCCTTCAGCCTACAGTAGCGGGGATTGATTGTATTATTGATTTATTTATAAATTTCTAAGTAAATCCCATCCCTATCTCCGTGAGTTGATAGTTAAGTTATGTTTTCTTCGTTATTTTTTTTCTTCTTTAAATTTATTTTAAAAATTGTTATGTTCTTATCAATTTTTCTCTTTCTTTTTTGAAGCTATGTTAGCGGGAATTGTAATTTCTTTTTCCTATTATTTTTTGATAAAGGGGACATTACGAGATTCCTCTCATCTAATTTTTATAAAATGTATGCATATGTTTTCGTTAAATAAAAGTCAAGTCAAGTACCTGAAATGTTTTCCACAAAAAAATAGGGTTCAAAAACACATTGACCAGACCAAACCCAGAGGGTACTAAATTTACCCCCCCCCCCAAAAAAAAAAATTGCCCAACTCGTAAAAATGTAACAAAATGCATAAAAAAATTGAAGTGCTTTTTAAAGTTTTTTTTTGTTTGTAACCGTACAGAAACTGAGTCTAGAACAGTACCAGGTCTAGTACATTAGTGATAAATTCTTCTTTTCTTTTTTTTTGGGGGGGGGGTGGTGTCGAAGGTTATAAGCCTCTAAAAAAAGCTACCACCCGTAAATGGATTTAGCAAGACCCAAGGTAAATCGGTTAGAGCTTCGGAGAAGTTGCCAGTAAGAGGCTTGGATTGACTATTACTAACAAAATTACAATAAATGATAAGATAATGATTGATTTCAAAGATATTGATATTGATTAGATGTTGTTACTGATTGGTTGATTTCAAGAGTTATGCCGTTTCAAAGGGTAAAAATCTGAACACTGACATGAACTAAGATCAGAATTTGGAAAGGGTTATTCCATTCAGTCTTACCACGATTTCATTGTCGATAAAAAAATCGGCATCAATCAATTGATTGTGCTGTAACAGAAACAAAAATTTTGCCATAACAAAGACAGAAAATGCTGTAACAGAAACATAAATTTTGCCGTAACAGAACATTAACAGAGATAAGACTTGCAAATCTAGTCACTTTTGATAGAATCTAAACCTGAAACACACAATTAATTTTGGCACCATCAATCTGAGTCGCTCAGAGAAAATAGGAAAAGCGCAGCCCCAACCCAATCCCTTCCTAAACAACACTAAAACTAAACATTATATGCATCAATGCATTCACCACCATCAAGTTCAAGGTCATTGGCAGTCAAATGTTCATCTATTACTTCTCCGTCAAATTCAAACTTCACTTTTGACTTTTGTTTTCCAGTCACTTCTAAATATTTGTTTATGAGCACACTCATTTTTTCGTATTTAAGCATTTTCACTTTTACCTCTTGCCTTCTTTGGCCACATTGCACTTTCAGTTCAATTTCATCAGGATCCCTGGTATCAGTTTCGGCTCTTTGACAAGAAATAGGTTCATCGATCACACCAGCAACTTTGAAAAACGAAACAAAAATTAGGCTGAAGAAATCATAGATCAACATAAACTACTTTAAGACAGTGGCCACTTTCCAAAACAGTAATGATGATGATGAAGACTGTGACTACTTTCCAAAAAAGTAATGATAATGATGAGGACAGAGGCTTGGTTATCCCCCGCTAGTAGCTCTTATATTATTGCTGCTTATGCTACTACTAACAAACCACTACAACACCAATGCACATGAGGTCAACTTCAGTGGTGGTTCTGGCCTCTCTTGCGCCCGCGGAAAAATCTTGATTAGTACCCCCCCCCCCTGTATAAAAAAAAATTTCAGGCGAAATTAAAAAAAATATATTTATTAACACAATTTGAATACTAAATATCACAAAAAATTCAATTAATTAAATTAATTTTTAAGGAATGGCGATGAAGATATGGGAAAAAAAAAATTGATTTGAATTTGCTTATAGTTACTGCCAACTGCGCACTCTACTTTATTTTAATAAAATTGAATTTCAGAAACTACAATATTTTTATAACCGATAGATTATTTATTTCAAATATTGCGCCCCTAAAATTTCTCCGTGTGGGGCAAGTGCCCCCTCTGCCCCCTAAAACCGCCTCTGAGCTACATACATCCCTCGTCCAGCCCAATATATTCAAAATCTCCCTTTTTACAACCTCCCAAGATGTTCCGATTTCCCTTAAATCTTCCCTTACGATCTCCTCCCAACCTCTACAAAAAGTGTAAAAAAAACGTATTAAAAAAACTCTAACATTAGTTACCTTAATTCTGAGGCATTTTGCAAAATGGGCCTAAGTGCACTTTTCCTAATTTTTCAGGAGAGCAAAATGAAAAAAAAGGGACAATGAAAAACTCTCTCTCACAAATCAGAATTTAATAAAAGTTAAAACTTTGAAGAGTGACTCCTAGTTAACTTTTTGATCGGAATTGACTGGAAATATCCTAATTACTGAATTGTTCATTACCTATAAGATAAGGGACTTGCACTCTTTTTTACGCCCTTTTGGAACAATTTATAACTCGGTCAGAATGAAAGAAAAGCCCATTTTGAATAGAACAATCGATAAATTTCTGAGTTCTTTCGAACCATATGCATAACTTATTTTCAGATAGGGTGTACTTCGGTTATTTTTACAAAACGCCACAGAATTCACACTTTGTAGCGAAAATAGATCCGATTCTGAATCTTTTCCTAAGCAGTTGTACTAGAAATTGTCATTTTATCTGATAATCTTTACAAGAAGAAAACAACAACAACGAAGTGTACAATAGAAATTCTACTAAGCCTTGAAATAATAGTTGGTTATTTTCTTTTTCTTCTTCAATGTCAAAGGTCAGTTTCAGTTTCATCATGGTATTTGCGGAGAAGAACTTTCTGCTTATTCTACTGGAACAATCGACTCTTTACTTGTTTCTTAAATACATACAAGGGGAAATGAAAGAATAGCGGAGAGACTAGCCTCCTGGAATACCGAAATTTACAGAAACCAAAAAATTTACAGTATTCAGGATAATATATTTTTCTAAAAACAAATTTTTATTCAAAAGCTTACAATATGAGGTAAGCTCCCAGGCTGACTGATTTAATTTGGGTATACACAAAAATACTATGATATCCTTGGCCAATGTACATCTGCCGGCAACCAAAGTTTTGCTTTGAAACAACATTTTTCTGGGTCTTAAAAAAGTACTTGTAATTGTGAGTACAAAAACTTTTCGAGCAGTTGAGTAGCCTTCAGCTTAAATAATAATAATAATAAAATCACCCTGGTTAAATTGGAACAATTTATGTTTCCACAACTTTGAGAAGAAACTTGGTGTCAGCTGTTAATTGTTTACCAGTCGTTAACTGCAGATTCTGGGGAGACTTAGTCTTCACGCTAAATACGGTCGTGTTGATTCAACATTTTATGCAGGCATTCGAACTAGGAGTTTTGTTTGGATTAACACACATTTGGAGAATTTATTATGCTGATTTACTCCAGATTTGGAGCTTGAGTAAAATTAAATAAAAAATAACAAATTTTATTAACTGAAAGTAAGGAGCGACATTAAAACTTAAAACGAACAGAAATTATTCCGTATATGAAAGGGGTTGTCCCCTCCTCAACGCCACGCTCTTTATGCTAAAGTTTGACTCTGTCTCACAACTTTATTTTTTAAAACAATAAAAAACTTTAGCGTAAAGAGCGAGGCGTTGAGGAGGAAACAGCCCCTTTCATATACGGAATAATTTCTGTTCGTTTTAAGTTTTAATGTCGCCCCTTACTTTCAGTTTAAAAAACTTGTTTTTTTTTATTTAATTTCTGATCGTTTTTTAGTTAATGCAGGGGATGTTTCCCCCCTCTTTAAAAAATCGAGTAAATTTTCTCAGGCTCGTAGCCTTTGATGAGTAATACTAAACTTAATAAAATTTATATATTTAAAATCAGCATTATAAACACATTCTTTTGATACATTTATTGACATCAAAATTCCGTTTTTAAAATTTTCGATTACTATTGAGCCGTATCGCTTGTTTTTTTATTGTTTTTTTTTATTACGTATATGAGGGGGTTCCCCCCCTTAGTCAATACCAAGCTCTTTACGTTAAAAGTAAAAAAAAAAATTGATTAACAAACCCCTGAATCACAAAGGCCGTTTAATTAGAATAGATAGCTCTTTTGAAAGCACTAAAAAAAAAACTGTAGCGTAAAGAGCGAGGTATTGACTTGGGGAGAACCCCCTCACATACGTTATAATTTCTGTTCGTTTTAAGTTCTAATATTCCTTCTTACATTTCAGTTGAAAAAACTTGTTTTTTTTTATTTAATTTCTGATCGTTTTTTAAATAATGCTTGGAAATCCGGCGCCCCCTTCATAGAAATGTCCCTTACCCCAAAGAAACATCCTCCACGGAAATATTCTCCAGATTAACCCCCTCCTCTAGCCCCCCCCCTCCAGAAAAATTCCTTCCTGAAAATGGTTGTATACTTCCCAATAACCAATAAATAATGCTGGCAAGTCCGGCGCCCCTTTCATGGCAATTTCCCTTCCCCCATGAAAACTTCCTTCATGAACAGATCCTCCAACATACCCACCGACCCCCCCTGACCAACCCAACCCAGAAAAAAAACCAACAAAAAAATTATGTATAAATAACCAAAAACAATACTAAATTTTTAAAATTGGTAAATTTCAAAAAATTTATCCCACCCTCTGGTTACTTCGGGGGATTAAGTCATCATAAAAGACATATTTATCATATTTTCGACCATGCTGAACAAAATGACTATCTCAAAATTTTGATCGGGTGACTTTGGGAAAAAAAATGAGCGTAGGAGGGGGCCTACTTGCCATCCATTTTTTTTTTGTCACTTAAAAAGGGCACTAGAACTTTTAATTTCAGTTCGAATGAGCCCTCCCACGATATTTTAGGACCACTGGGTCGATACGATTACCCCTGGAAAAAAAACAACAACAAAACAAACAAACAAACAAACAAATAAACACGCATCCGTGATCTTTCTTCTGGCAAAAAATGTAAAATTCCACATTTTTGTAGATAGGAGTTTGAAACCTCTACAGTACGGTTCTCTGATGCGCTGAATATGACGGTGAGATTTTCATTAAGGTTCTATAACTTTTAGGGGGTCTTTCCTCCTATTTTTGAAAATCAGCCAAATTTTCTCAGGCTCGTAACTTTTGATAGCACCAAACTTGATGAAAGTTATATATTGCAAATCAGTAATGATATATGATTCTTTTGATGCATCTATTGGTATCAAAAACCCGTTTTCTAGAGTTTCGGTTACCATTGAGCCGGGTCGCTCCTTACTTACAGTTCGTTACCACGAACTGTTTGAAAACTGAATGTTTGCGATACTCAATTTGTAGAGAAACTTGCTAAGGAGAATCAAGCACATCCAATTTCACAAAAGGTTGTCATTGATAACTTGCTTTAAAAATGTTTCGTCTCTGAAGGGTTCATGCTTACAAATAAACAAAATGCTGCTTTTCTGCGAAAAAATACAACTGTTGTCTACACAACACAAACAAAGAATAATATGATACGGCCATAGGGGTTGAAAGAACTACTAGATCTGTCTAGCCTTTAAGTTTAGTCATGAAAGTCTTGATGTGGCAACATTGAAGAGGTAGTTAAGCAGGGTACGCAGCTGTGTTTTTGTGTTAAAACAAATTTATTTTTGTGTTTTCATCCGTTTCAAAATTTAGTAAATTTACAAAGACAGACCAGAGTGGACAGTTTCGGCAAAGAGTATGGATATCTTGTAAGAGTGGAAACTGGCACTATTGTCAACAAAAAAATATCAACGCCATCTACCATTTGGTAAAACTCCGCATTTTTTCCAGTGTACTAATAAGAATAATTGATTTAGTTGGTGACATTGGTAAAACTAGAGTAGTAATAAGTGCATTATCAAAGTTTCTGGAAAAAAGGTTATAAAGCTTAAAAAAATTCTGAGTAGCCTACTGCCAATGCTAAATGGCGGTGAAAGTTTTTTTTGTCAACATTAGGGCTAATTTCCACTTTTATAAGTTACTCATACTATTTGGGTTTCGGAGCAATCAATTGTAGTCATGAGAAGGTTCTAACATTTAATTCTAAATTAGTTCTGTCGTGAGCAGACTACTACTACTGCCAACAACTCACCGCAGCACCAAGCCGCCTGCGGTCAGCACAGCTACGGAAGTTCCTCCATGACTCAATAATAGTAGGTAGCCTTCGCTTCGAACTTAGCTCTCTGTTGGCTCTGTCTGTAAAAACAAAGCAGCGGAAGTATTTAGCTCTCCTCTCCGATCTACCATGCTCCAACCTCACATGAGTTGGAGCATGTTGTTGATCCAACCATTTTAACTGGATCAACCCCGTTATGATCAAACACCAAGGGTTCGATTTGATATTCAACTGAGGCATATGAAACAAAATTCTTCGTGCTGAAGTAAATAGGCATAAGCGGTATTCACACAATCCAAAGTCTTAATATGATGAAGTCGTAGAAAAGATAAAAGCCAGTAATAAAAAAGTAAAAAGCTAAAGCAAAAATAAATGAAGAGAAAATATAAGGCAGCTGGCAGCTCGCACACACGCCGGGATTCTATTACAAAAAAAGACGACAGGATGTGGTTCTTCTCTATCAACTATGTTTGATGACCCAGCATCAGGTGAAATCCTGCTAAGGCTAAAGGCAAGTTAGCTACGAGTCTAGCCTTCTCTCTATGTATGTTAATAAAAACAAAGACGCGGGAGGATATAGCTCTCCTCTCCGATCTACCATGCTCCAACCTCACATGAGTTGGAGCATGTTGTTGATCCAACCATTTTAACTGGATCAACCCCGTTATGATCAAACACCAAGGGTTCGATTTGATATTCAACTGAGGCATATGAAACAAAATTCTTCGTGCTGAAGTGAATAGGCATAAGCGGTATTCCCACAACCCCAAGTCTTAATATGACGAAGTCGTAGAAAAGATAAAAGCCAGGAATAGAAAAGTAAAAAGCTAAATCAAAACTAAATAAAGAAATATAAGGCAGCTGGCAGCTCGCACACACGCCGGGATGCTATTACAAAAAAAAGACGACAGGATGTAGTTCTCCTCTATCAACTATGTTTGATGACCCAACATCAGGTGAAATCCTGCTAAGGCGAAAAGCAAGTTAGATACGAGTCTAGCCTTCTCTCTATGTATGTTAATAAAAACAAAGACGCGGGAGGATATAGCTCTCCTCTCCGATCTACCATGCTCCAACCTCACATGAGTTGGAGCATGTTGTTGATCCAACCATTTTAACTGGATCAACCCCGTTATGATCAAACACCAAGGGTTCGATTTGATATTCAACTGAGGCATATGAAACAAAATTCTTCGTGTTGAAGCGAATAGGCATAAGCGGTATTCCCACAACCCAAAGTATTAATATGAAGAAGTCGTAGAAAAGATAAAAGCCAGTAATAAAAAAGTAAAAAGCTAAATCAAAACTAAATAAAGAAATATAAGGCAGCTGGCAGCTCGCACACACGCCGGGATGCTATTACAAAAAAAGACGACAGGATGTGGTTCTTCTCTATCAACTATGTTTGATGACCCAGCATCAGGTGAAATCCTGCTAAGGTGAAAGGCAAGTTAGCTACGAGTATAGCTCTCTCTATATATATATTAAAAAAAAAGATGCGGAAGGATATAGCTCTCCTCTCCGATCTAAGATGCTCCTACTTCACACGGGTTGGAACATGTTCTTCATTCACCCATTTCACTTGGTTGAATCAGCTGAAAATACGTGTACATATTTGTATGCACGTGTCGTACGTCCTGTAAGGCCATTGCTGTCTCAAAACTTTTCAACTGATTTCGCTAGTGACACCAATCGATACTCTGGTTTGTAATATGCATCCATAAAATAGTTTTTTTCGCAGTTAATGTATTTATAAATTTTTCGATTAACTGGTTATTGAGATAGCTAAGAAATAGACATAACCTTAGAATCAGAATTACATCCAGAAACCAAATATAAAATTCATTTCCGTCGGAATGTTTCTTTACCCCATCCCTTAATGGTCAGATATATACCCTGAATTGAATATGTGCAATGAATTTTCTATTGTTTTGATGAACCGCTAAATCAATTGAATAAAAACGACATATGGAAGACTCGGTATATATAATTTAGGAAACATATCTGACCATTAGGGTGGAATAGGAAGGTTGGAAACAGTGAATTTCCAACGGAAATGAATGATATATTTAGATCCAGGATAGAATTCTGATTCTAAAGGTATGTTTATTCCTTAGCTATCTCAATAAGCAGTGGACCGAAAGATTTACCAATTTGTTCTGGTCAAATAATTTAGAAATAAATACAGTATACAAATAAAACATATGTCCTTTGCATCAAATTTATTGTTAAAGTAATCCCCAGACCGGTGGTTCGACTCCCACTAAAAGCAGTTTTTTTTTACAGCACATTTCCATTACTTGTTTGGATATAGGACAGCTACCCTACTACAATCATTTATTTCTTTAATAATTTTGGTTCATTTCTGGGTATGTTTCTAGTATTTCTAGCATAAGCATTGCTTCAAGATTAAAAAGAAGTATAGTTTTGTATACCCCCCCCCCCCCACATGCCTAGGCACAGCAGAGGGGGAGGGGCTCTTTTCTTAAGTTTGATCTAGGTTTCTTTTCGTAATATGCTCTATGACATTAAAAATATGCACAAAACCCAAAGTGATATAAGCCTATTATGTTAAATAGAATCAGACTTACCCAATATATCCAATACTGGCATAAGACCAATCGATTGAGGCGTATCAGTGGCATTAACAATTGTGTCTTTCAAGGTCATCAGAATTCTTGAAACTGGAACAGAGGCTTTCTCCGCCAGCTCGGTAAAGATGTTTACAAAAAAATCAGTCTGCAATAAAAAATGTGAAAACTAAAGTAAGATTTGGTAAGATTAAAGATGGCGAAATTCAATTATTCCAGAACTCGATAAACATCCATACTCTAAAAATCAAACATAACCTGGCTTGACATAAAATCCATTTCCAATTAATAAAAAAAACTTGTCTTTTTGCACAATGGAAAATTTTAAACCAATTGGAAAAAATGTACAGCACGAGACTCAGAGTTCAAACTCAGCTGTAGCAACATGTTGCAGGGCCCTTAATTTGCTTCCGGTAATGAGATTATACTTTTGCTTATTAGTTCAATATTCTTGCATATTTTTGCATTTTGTGTTCCAGTAACAAACAGACAGAAGAAGAAGACAGAAACAAACAGACAAACAGAAGAAGAAAACAAACATAACAGAAGAAGCCATCAAACAAACAGAAGAAGAAAATGCCAAATTCAAAAATTTTAAATAAGACCAAATATTTAGATTAGATAAGAAATTACAATGAGAAATAATAAAAATTGAAATTTCAGTGTGTAATCGAAGAGCCGTTCTCCTGTTTACGTATTTTTGTCTAAATTTGTATGACATAGAGCTCTGCTTTAAGCACTGACAGACACTGCTCTTCTAAGGAGAGGAAAGCCTGATTCCTACGTAACATTCCTGTTATAAACCCAATGAACATGAACGCCAAAGCCGAGGGAGAGGGATTACTCAACCCCCCAAGAACCCTTGTTTTTTTTGGGGAGGGGGCGTCAGTGAATTGGGTCTTGACTGAAAAGGGTTTATCTGAAAATTTTCATTTCACGGCAACAGTTTATTGCCGTTCATGGCAACGCAACAACGCAATTTATTCACGGCAACAAATCAAGAGCTAAGTTTATTGTGATAATGCATCTGCCATACTACATATTCCATATCTTGTTTTCGATCCATTGGCTAGAAGAAGAAGAAGAAGAAGATCATAAGACCCCAAGCAAAGTCGAGTCATAACAAACATTCCTTTGTGGGTGCTAGCATTCCATGGCTTGGAAGGTTATATATTATTATTCATGTTATATATTACAACTATTATTTATTTTACATACATTTAATTATAACTGTTATTTATATAATATGTTATTCTTATATATTACAGCTTATCATAGGCAGCGCAATAGCACTGCCTAAGTAAAGAACGAGGTTGGCACAAAGTATTATTTTTTTTCTCCATACCCGGGCACTTCGTATCGAAGGAGTTGTCGTAGAAACTTCGAAAATGGCTCATTCGATTGGAAATCAGGAGTGGCTAGTGCCCTTTTTAATAGTCGAAAGTGATTGGAGGGCAACTAGCCCCCCCACGCCCATCATTCCCCAAACACATCCAATCAAAATTTGAGATAGCCCTTTTGTTCAGCGTAGTTAATTTCCTGATAGAAAAAATGTTTTTGAGGAGGACACTCTCCCACAAACCTAAAAGGGTTTTAAGTTATGCCCAGGGGGCATATAAGAACGATGTTGGCACAATGTATTGTTTATTATTTTTTTTCCTTTAGACCAGGGCACTTCGTATCGAAGAGGTTGTCGTAGAAACTTCGAAAAGGGCTCATTCAATTGGAAATTGGAGTGGCTTGTGCCCTTTTTAATAGTCGAAAGTGATTGGAAGGCAACTAACACCCCTTCCAATCCCACCATTTCCCGAAACACATCCAATCAAAATTTTGAGATAGCCATTTTGTTCGGCATGGCTGATTTCCAGATAGAAATTATGTTTTTGAGGAGGAAACTTCCCCACAGCCTTCAGGGCAAGAGTTGTAAGTTATGCCCTGGGGGCATATAAGGTTTTCATAGTAGACGCTGTCTTAGAAACTTTAAAAAAGCCTCACTGGATTGGAAATTCAAAGGGCTAGTGCCCTTATTAATAGTCGAAAATGAGTTGGAGGGCAGCTAGCCCCCCCCATGTCCATCATATATATATATATATATATATATATTAGAAAGTTTTGGAAATTATGTCTTTAAGGATGACAACCCCCTCCCCAAAGCCCCCAGGGCAAGGGCTGTAAGTTATGCCCCAGGGGGCATATAAAGTTTTTATTGAAAGCGTTATCGTAGAAACTTCAAAAGGGCTCATTCAATTGGAAATGGAAAGGGCTAGTGCCTTTTTAATATTTGACAGTGATTGGATAGCGACTAACGCCCCTCTTACGCCCGCCATTTTCCCAAACACATCCAATCAAAATTTTGAGATATCCATTTTTTTCAGCGCAGTTGAAAGTTCTGGAAATTAGGGCTTTTAGGATGATAACCCCCTCAGAGCCCTCAGTGCAAGGATTGTAAGTTATGCCCCGGGGGCATATAAAGTTTTTATTGAAAGTGTGGTCGTAGAAACTTCAAAAGTGCTCTTTCTTTGAAATTGAAAGGGCTAGTGCCTTTTAATAGTTGAAAGTGATTGGATAGCGACAAACGCCGCTCTCACTCCCACCATTTTCCCAAACACATCCAATCAAAATTTTGATACATCAATTTTGTTCAACGTAGTTGAAAGTTCTGAAAAATTAGGTCTTTTAGGATGATAGCCCCCTCAGAGCCCTCAGTGTAAGGGTTGTAAATTATGCCCTGGGGGTATATAAGGTTTATGTAGAAAGTTATTGTATAAAACATAGGCAGCGCGATCGTGCTGCGTTCTCATTCGATTGGAAAAGGTCTAGTGCCCTTTTTAATAGTCGAAAGTGAATTGAGGGCAACTAACACCCCTCTCTCGCCCACCTTTTCCCAAAATACATCCAATAAAGATTTTTAGATAGCCAATTTGTTCAGCGTAGTTGATTTCCAAATAGAAATTAGGTTTTGGGGAGGGGACTCTCCCACACCCCTCAGGGCAAGGGTTGTAAGTTACGCCCTGGGGGCATATAAGGCCTTTATAGAACGCGTTGTCGTAGAAACTCCAAAAAGGCTCATTCGATTGGAAATTGAAATGGCTAGTGTCCTTTTTAATAGTCGAAAGTGATTGGAAGGCAAATAACATCCCTTCCATGCCCACCATTTCCCCAAACATATCCAATCAAAAATTTAAGATAGCCATTTTGTTCCACGCAGTTTAAAGTTCAGGAAATTCTACCTTTGACTAGGACACACCCCCAACAGTCTTCAGGGCAAGGGTTATAAGTTATATCCTGGGGGCATATAACGTTTTTATTGAAATCTTTGTCATAGAAACTTGAAAAAAGGCTCATTAGATTGGAAGTTCAAAGGGCTAGTGCCCACTTTAATAGTCGAAATTGATTTGAGGGCAAATACCCCCCCCCTTTTCCCCAAACATATCCAATCAAAAGTTTTAGATAGCCATTTTGTTTCACGTAGTTTAAAGTTCAGGAAATTATACCTTTGAGCAGGAGACTCCCCCCACAGTCTTCAGGGCAAGGGTTATAAGTTATGCCCTTGGGACATATAAGTTTTTATTGAAATCTTTGTCGCAGAAACTTGAAAAAGAGATCTTTCGATTGGAAATTAAAGGGATAGTGCTCTTTTTAATAGTCGAAAGTGATTTGAGGGCAACTAACCCCCCTCTCGCACCCACCTTTTCCCCAAACACATAATTTGCACTTTACTGAAAAAATACAAATGAATGTGCATTGTTAGTTTAATATACATATACTGATATTTAGTAATCAAAATGTTAATATTATTTGATTTATTAAAGTTATAAAAGTAAGAACATTTATACTTTTTTCAGTAAATTGCAAATTATGTTCTGGCCTTGGGAAGGCATAGTTAATTTCTGTTCGTTTTGAGTTTGATTCGGTTATTTATTGTAATTTCTGTTCGTTTTGGATTTCATTTATTTATCAATGCTGATTTGCGGTAGTTTCACGCTTCGTAGATTATTTGATTTTATTTTTGCTCATTTTTTGTTTAATGGAGTTTTTTACTTTTCTTTGAAAAACTTATTTTGTGGAGAAAGTTTTTTTTAATTAATACTATATATATGACTATTTTTTATATTACATGTTACAACTATAATTTACATTATATATATATAATTAAAAAATAACTTAATTAATTCTAGTTTATTCTTAATTCTCCTTAATTACAATAATAATTAATTACAACAATCCTTCTTAAATTATTCAGTAAAATATATTAAATATCACTCAAAGGTTAAGTTTATTCGGATCCAAAAACGAAATTTTCCAAAAAATTTTACCATTTCATAACTTAATTAATTATAATTTATTCTCGATTCTCCTAAATTATAATCAAATCAATTACAACTATTCTTCTTAAATTATTCAATACAAGATATTGAATATCACTGAAAATGAATGGAAATAAAAAAAAATAAAAATCTCGAAATTATATAACATAAGTACAAATAAAATAAAAAGTAATAAAAATTAATGGAAAAAAAAAAAAAATTCTCTAAAGTATATAACATAAGTAAAAATAAAAAAATAAGTAATAAATATGAATGAAAAAATAAAAAAAAAATGCTCGAAAGTAGAGAACATAAGGAAAACTAAAATAATAATTAATCAATCTTAATGGAAATAAAAAAAAAATGCTCGAAAGTATATAATATAATTAAAAATAAAATATTAATTAATAAAAATGAATGGAAAAAAAAAAAAAATTAAAGCAAGTATTGAATATAAGGAAAAAGAAAAAAATAATTAATCAATCTGAATAACAAAAAGATTGATACTTCCATACATCTCACTCTCTACGGTACAGTAACTATTGTTTCTCATTGCTTGACGATTGAATCGTCTCACTTAGGAGTGATTTAATAGAAGTTTCAAAATAAAGTATGTCTTAGCCTGTTACCCGACGCTAGCTACAGTATGGGTCAGCAGGTTGAATGCTATTGACCTTAGAAGCTTGGTGAAAATTTTTAGATATAATTGTTCAACCAAAAAAAGAAAACATTCATAAAGGAGGTATTCGAGGAATATCAGGGCTGGTTAAAACTCATCTTAATCAGAAAGCATTACACTGTAGTGAAGAGGACAGAAACAAGTGAAATATAATCTAAAGTACATGCAGTAGCAGACGAGTAAATTCAAAAGCATTTTCAGAGGAATCCAAAATTTTTGCATTTGCCATTTAATATTGGATTTTGCCTTACCTTTGGCTCTCAGAAATCTCAAAAAAAAAATCGGCCCTAGAAATATTTAGCGCCGCATCGTCATCCACTGTGCAAGTGGCGTGCCGAAGCCTTTGCTGCGGTGGCGCGCTGAAATATTTTCGGCAGCACTCCGCCAGCTTTCAGCACAACTTAGGGGACTAATTAAAGGGGCGGGATTGCCATGAAGGGTATCTCACCTAATGCGTTTCCAAAATATGACCAACTGAAAATTATTGCGTACTTCCTGATTAAAAAAGGCGGAGCATGCCTACCTTTCAGCTGAGAAGTTGGAGATGGGAAGGAAAGGGATATTGAAGGGGCCATAGGCAGGCTTTAAGATTAAAAAATTATCCTGATTGATAAATTTCCCTGGTGCACTTTCACCTGTTTGAACAAGATTTTTGCCTTTGTGCTAAAAAGCTGGTCAAGTTATTAGTGAGATTCATGGGCCACCTTAGTTGTTGCATCATATAATAAAAACCAATTAGAAAATGTTCCGTTTAATTCGCTAAAAATTTCACCCAGAAAACCCATTAGGTGACATGTTCCGTTTTACTGGCTTACAATTTCACAGAGGAAAATTCACTCCAGCTCCCGGAAACAAGGAGTCATCCTAAGATGCAAAAGCCTCCTCCCTGACGAGTCCATTTTTTACACTATTCACGTCATGTATCAGACAAGTCATGGAATATGCGTGTCCTCTTTTTGCTGGCGTTCCCACTAGCCTCATAGCTCCTCGACAAAGCGTCAGAACCGAGCAGTTCGTTCAGCAATTTCTGCAAATATGATGCCATCTGATGAGGTATCAAGACTTGTTCCAGATACAACAAAGGCTTTGCGATCAACTCCCCAAAGTATAGCTCGACAGGACTATCTTGACCCCGAAAAGACTACTTGAAGACAAATTTCGCTCGACGATCCGTCACCATGTGGAATGACCTCCCAGCAGGGGTAATCCCGGAAAATCCTTCTCTTGAGCCATTCAAGAGGAGGTATAATGAACACCTCATAAGCAATTAGCATGGTAATTACTAGGACTAGCGGCATATCATCACTTGTGACAAAACTGTGTCACAATAAAATTTTGCGATATGCATCAGAGTTTGTTTTTCACCTTCCTCTGAGAATTTCTATCACACAAAAAACATATTTCCAATGACATCAGCAAATCTTCTTAGAAATAATATCTTACCTTTAGCATTTTAATTCTTAATATGTCATATTTCCAGCGTACTTTAATCGTCAATTCTTCTTCATCATTTAAAGAGTTCACAGAATCCTAAAAGAATAAAATTTCACTAAACTAAAGCATCACTTACAGTTTAACGGCCACCCTAAGAATTAAAAAACTTTTTTGAGGGGGTGGGGGATACAAAAACAAGATAAAAAAAATTCACAAGACACTTCCTAATCGGCACCACAAACCTTATAACAAAACAATTTGAACAAATGTTGCATTCCATTTATACTCCGAGAGTTCTTATTTCTTAGTCCATTTATTAATTTACTCGGTTAATTATTAATTTATGCGGTTAAGGTTAGTAGCTAGTTCCGCATTGAATCAGGAGCTAGGCAGGGTTATGTTCTATACCAATTTATGGGCTTTCTCCAAAGGAAAATGGTAAAGACTACAAGAAGGCATAGAATCAAATAGGAAGGTAAGACTCTTCTAGACTTAAATTTTACTGATGATTATATTGCCCTAGATAAAATTGGTAGTAAAATGAATGAATTTTCGGAGGTTTTGAGATTCCTCAGCGTAAGAACAGGTTTGAAAATTAATTTTAAGAGGACTAAGTTACTTAGACTAGGAGTAAATGAAGTGAAGAGGGGATGGTGCGTAAAGAGAAGATTGATCAAGTAGATAGCTTCACTTATTTGGGCAGCATTATTAGTAAAGATGGTGAATGCAGTGAAGATCTCAAGAGATATAATAGCCAAGGATTTTGAACCAAGAATAGAATATTGGAAGCTACAGTGGTAAACCTGATTCGTATTAAATCAGGAGTTAAGCAAGGTTATGTTCTTTCCCCATTTATATGGATCATTTTGATGGAGTTACGGCGGCTGGCGTCTAACCCCTGGAAAACACGCCTGGGACCCCCCCCCCACAAAAAAAACATCTCCGTGGAAAATACCCCCCAATCTGTGTGGAGGGCCGGCGGAAGACCATTAAATCGGATTATGCTACTGCCATCTATTTTTAATTACCCCAAAATATGCAGAGATTCATAGAAGAACACCACAGAGCATACACCCAGAGTAAAAGAAGACCTTACTGAATGGCCCAGTAGCTGCTTGTAGCAATTCCCTTGTGAAAGTACCTTTATTACCAGTTCTGGGGAATAAACTTTCCCATTTTACATCTGAAAAGTTCCAACAAGATTTTAAAACTCTTCACGAAGCCAAGGGGCGTGGGTGGGTGATCATAATTCTAGTCTGTGAGTCCACCAAAAAAATATACGAAAATTCTTGCCTAAACAAAATATAGATAAACACACATACACAATCAAAATCAAACCACCCCTAGCCTTCCAAAAATCCGTGATCCATCTTTAATGGAATTTTCAAAGGCCCTGAAACATTTTTTTTTCCAATCTAAGCTCCAGCTACTTTATGTATTCTCAATGTATAACGTATTACAAATTCCTTCCGCGAAAAAAGATCCACTCGAAATAGTCACTTTTTAAACCACTAAATAAAGGAGCGAGATAAGCCTTTCGGTTTCATAAATAACGATAAAAAGGGGGATGTCTTGCTCTCGCCCCTTCCATACGAAAGATAACCTTACGAGGGAAGACAAATAGCAATATCTTTTTTAATTACAACTTTATACTATTTCCTTACTTACATCGAGTTCATTGTTTGATCTATGGCCCAGAACCTGTTCAGCCGATGCTATTGTAGTTGCAAATCGTGCCCTATCCTCCGTCATCCTCTTAACAGGCTGATATGTACCTCTGTTTGATTTCTCTCTTCCTTGACTTATTCTAGCACCCTGAGATTTTTGAGACCGTAAATTTCTTCTTGATTTTACTGACTGATGACCATTCGTGATATCTTCATCTTGATCTACTTCAATGACTTCAATTTCGTCAGTTAAAGACAAATCACTGAAAAGAAAAATCTTACTGAATTAATCGGAAAACAAAGTAATAACAACAGTAACAACGTCAGCAATAACAACAAAATCAACTAAAACGACAGTTCTAATTAAAACATTAATTAGAATGAAGACCATGTCATTATTTGACAAAAAAAAAGTCGTGAAATGTTAGAAATAAAACTGCTTTATTTATTCAATGTAAAAAATTAAATTTATTGTTTACCTTAAGGTAACCTTACGGTATAGCAGTTACCTTAAGTTTACCTTACCATTGCTTACCTAAGCAGTTACATTAAGGTAAGCAGCTCCTAGGCCAAAGGCCAAGGAAAATGAACCAAAAAACTACGTAATATCGATAAAATAGCCACAGTTTGGTTAGATCATGATTAGATGATTAGTAAGATCTTAGCTGAAACAGAATAGCCGTGGCCAGCAAAAAAAAAAAAAAAAAAAAAAAAAAAAAAAAAAAAAAAAGGTTTAACATTCAGGTTTAACATTTAAAGATAACAACTATCTTTTATTTACAAAATACCCAACTGGGTACAATGCATATAATCAAGTTTTGTACATTATAATGCTCAAAATTTCTTATGGACCGAGTGTCTGTGTTAAGGTATTCTGACGGCTGTAAATCGATAAGATTTTTGTTGTTGCATTTGACTTGCAAGTTTTTTTTACATTAGCTCGCAATTTTGTAGTAGAGACATGTAATATTGCGTCTAAATGTATGTCCAATAACCGACAACAGTGTTTTTGTTTTCGATAATTCAGAATTGAAAAAGTTTACTCACAAATATATGTACTACCAGTTTAGTAATTAATTGCAATTAATTGCTGAGCAATTTAGTAATTAATTGCTCAGGAAACCTTTTTAATTCCTTGTAGTTTTCAGAAGGCAAACTTCCATAGAAACCCTCCAAGTTGGGTTTTTTCTTAAAAGTTATTTCAAGTGTGGTATCACTTTGCAAATCTATCACCTTTATTTGTAAATCAATTGGAAAATTACTGATATCCACTGTGAAGGGCTTTTAAAAAATATCCATCTTACATGAGATCTTTGTGAAATCAGGAACCCAGGTTTTTAAACTCAGTTTGAAGTTGTATTAATCCACTTTTTATTTTAGTATTTTGCCAAACAAAATTTATACAAGCTTCTTCTACTGCTTTCTTGCAATTTGGAATATAATCGATGTAAATATATATATATATATATATATATATATATATATATATATATATATATATATATATATATATATATATATATATATATATATATATATATATATATATATATATATATATAAATATATATATATCCTTGAAATGATGAATATGTTTCAAAAATAGATCTTGACTAATCCAACTGGATAATGAGACTCCACCTGCTGAGTTTGCTGGAGCGCCAGTTTGCATGTGAGGCTGAACATTTTTCCTTGGGAATATAAATTAAGGTGGTAAATACTGACTGCTTGCAGAAATAGTCCCGACCATGGTCACAAGGATACCTCTCTCGGATGATGTTGCCTTGCACCATATCACTTGACCACTCTCCCTAAAAACTTTAGGAGGAACGTGAACTGTGGTCACAGAATTTTCGTCATATTTGTATATGTCACTTGCATTAAAATGAAGCTTTTCTAGAACTGACTTCGGGTTTGAGAAGAACTGTTCAATGTTGACTCTGTTAAAGCTCGTTGCATAACCCAAGCTTGTGGGTTCAGGCTCGAGTAGTAACAGCTGTGGTCTTTGAGCTTGAAAGCCTACCAGCCAGTCTGTCCCTGTCTTTTTGGCATTGCTCCAGTTCTGAGAATTGTTGTTGCTATAGCAAAGTAGTTGACGCAGTCAAAGTCATATGCACTGGCAATTGTAGTTACAATTAGTTAGGGTCGCGGTTGCAATCAGTCACATTCACAAATATTTGCAGTTGCAAGTAGTCACGAATTCAAACAGTTAAAAGCAGTCACAGTTTGAAAGAGTCACAATAGTATTAGTAGTAATTGTATAAGTAGCGGTTGTAGCAGCCGTCAAAGGTTCAATTTATTGCTTTCAGCTGTTTTTCAAAAATTGTTCATATGCCCTTTTGACAACCTGCATGCACAGAGTACATATTGAGCTTGTTCAATCTACTTTGCAATATCCCTTGATAGTTTTGCCTTAATATCCTTAGCCATTCCATACATATTGCAGATAGACCATTTCAACATTCATACTTAGTTATAAATACCCCTCAATAGATCCCTAAGTTTCAACTTAATATCTTTATCCGTTCCTAAGATACCATAATATGCTCTGAAAGTTCCAACGTACCCACTTTTTTCCTGGGATATTGCCCATACACCCTTTTGACAATCTGGATATGTATTGTATCATTTGATTTAGTTTTACTCCCCCTCTAGTTTCCCTGAAAGCGGACACTCAATGCCTATTCTGTTCCTGAGGTATTGTACCTATGCTCCTTTGGCAACCTGGATGTACTTAAACCTTTTTGAAAAACAAATTACCCTTGACTTGTTAGATGGGTTTCATCTGGTATATGCTGGGAAATGTCCCAGTGTGTACCGTGTTTTCCTGTCCCACTATATACCAGATGACACCCATCTGCAGAATCAAGTGTTATTGTTTTCTTCTGAATGTTTTGCCACAAGAAGGCCACATAACATGACCAGATAATTTGGCTTTCATTTGGTACCCCAACTCTAAATTTTACTGAAATAAAAAGGAATAAACAAAGAAAATCAAAAAAAAAAAAATTTGGGTGTATTTCCCCAACTTTGAGATAGGTTTGCTCAAAAGCAAAAATTGTAACATACCAAAAAAATTGGTCTGGACTGGATAGTTGAAAATCACACTAACTATGCTAGATGAGGCTTACAGATTTTTTCGAGAACTCTATATTGCAGAATGCTAGATGGCACCCCCTTTCACTTCGTTGTGTATTGATATGGTAAGTAATATGGTCCGTCAGATGCGTTGCAGCGAGGGTCTTGCGGGCCGCACCAATACGCCTCGTGGGCCGCATGCGCCCCGCGGTCCACGTGTTGCCGAACCATGATTTAGAGGAAGGGGTCAAAAAATTGTGCCCCGGTTTATGTTATGTTTGCGTTATCCTACTTAATCTATTCTATAATGACTGACAATACTGTTTAAGCAAGATTTACTTCTTTTGAGCCTGAACTTAAGTCATGGTGTGTGCTTGTTTAAGTATGAAAATTCAGCCAGACGTATTTTTCAACACCAATACGAGTGGAGAAACGCAATGTATTAAGCGCAAATGATAAATGGAGTATAAAAAGGGCTTCCTGATTTGTATAATTTTGTTTACTAGATAAAGAACTAAACTCCAGAAGTGGATCCTTTACTGCAGCTTGTTGCAGCCAGAAACCAAATTAACAGAAACTGTCTGGACATGCAAATCGAACTAGGCCTGCATTGGAGCGCTGCTTTGTGAAATCGTTCCTCATACCGTGAAGTTTGTATCCAGTATGTCCAAGTCCTTAGGAATTGACGAAAATTTGCGTTATTCCTACTTAATCTGTTTGGATTTTTCTTGACACTTAGTTATCCAGCTAATATTTCTTCATCGGTATTCCATTGGTATTTTTAGGCTAAATTTTGCTTTTGGAAGAGTTTTGACGTCATAATCATTAAATACTGGTTCACAACACTGCTTAAACAGGATATGCTTCTTTTGAGCCTAGGGCCTTGCTATGCGCTTGCTTAAGTATGGACAGTTAGCAAGACATACATGTGAATTCACATGTATGTCTTGCTAAACGTCCATATATATATATATATATATATATATATATATATATATATATATATATATATATATATATATATATATATATATATATATATATATATATATATATATATATATATATATATATATATATATGTATATATATATATTTACATCGATTATATTCCAAATTGCAAGAAAGCAGTAGAAGAAGCTTGTATAAATTTTGTTTGGCAAAATACTAAAATAAAAAGTGGATTAATACAACTTCAAACTGAGTTTAAAAACCTGGGTTCCTGATTTCACAAAGATCTCATGTAAGATGGATATTTTTTAAAAGCCCTTCACAGTGGATATCAGTAATTTTCCAATTGATTTACAAATAAAGGTGATAGATTTGCAAAGTGATACCACACTTGAAATAACTTTTAAGAAAAAACCCAACTTGGAGGGTTTCTATGGAAGTTTGCCTTCTGAAAACTACAAGGAATTAAAAAGGTTTCCTGAGCAATTAATTACTAAATTGCTCAGCAATTAATTGCAATTAATTACTAAACTGGTAGTACATAAATTTGTGAGTAAACTTTTTCAATTCTGAATTATCGAAAACAAAAACACTGTTGTCGGTTATTGGACATACATTTAGACGCAATATTACATGTCTCTACTACAAAATTGCGAGCTAATGTAAAAAAAACTTGCAAGTCAAATGCAACAACAAAAATCTTATCGATTGTATAAACGACAATAAATGTAGTAAAACTGTACATGAAGCGTCTTATTTTCAAACCTAAAATATTTGTAAATAAATATTGTAGATGTACTCTACTTATTATAGTATACCTACAATACTAGACTACAGTGTAATGACATGTGACCTAAGTGCGGCCTGTGTAATATCCCAATATAAACTTGTGGCCCTTTTACAACAAACGGTTGTCGACCCAAGCTCTAACCCGAAAATTTCAAGTCCCCTTAACCCCCCTACCCTCCAAAAAAACTCACAAATTTCAAATCGATACCCTAACTGTGAGACAAACGAGGAGCTACTTTACGAACTAAGTTTTAAATTTATCACTTTTTAATAAAAAATACTGACGGTATGCAGCCTCTTCAAACTGAAAGCAATACTTACTTGCCTTAAGGCATTAAAACATATACTTTCTCTGGTTATCAAAACCAACAAATGGAGGTTAAAAATTCACCAGAGCAATTTGCAATCCAGGGAGCAAGATCCCGTCATTGTTTTCAAAGCAGGGATTGGCTAGGCCCATTATACGATTTCTTTGAGATTGAGATAAATGTACTATATTCATATTAACCTCAAGACGAGATTAACCTTGGTGTTCCACAAGGTCTTTATACACATCTAAAATTATTCCTTGTTAAAAAAGTCTTACATGAGAAAAGGATTACTTAAACAAATCTCATAACATATCTTTATTAGATAAAAAGCAAGCTCTGGATCCTTTAAAAGAAAGTAATTTTGAATTTTGAAACTCCTCCCACTGTGAGGCAGACCTATGTACACTAATGTGTACAAATATGTATTTATACTGAACCAAATAGTTAAACTGTAAGTAAGAAGCAGTCCTTGTCAATAGTAACCAAAAATCTATGGCTCAAAACTGCATATTAAGGCCTAAATATTCCTTCGTTAGGAGCTCTTTAAATCACGAGGGGGGGGGACTCATGCGGCACCCTTCAGTTATTTGGAACAAATGTGTAATTTTGGTGAGCAGAGGACAGCTCTTTACTTATTGCTAAAGTTTGACAACAGAGGTTTACTGACTTCCTTCCAAGAGATATGTTGAAGGAGAATACTTATTCCATGAGTGAGTACCATTGTTAAAGCACTGAAATTGTCCTATATACAATATACCCGAAATCCCTGTTGTTTTCACCAGAGTTTTAATATGTTATATATATTGCTTATACTTTCAGTGAAGTATATGTTAAACTTTAGAATAAAAAAAATGGAGAGTTCAGGAAGGCAACACTTACCATCGTCTAAACTATAAAGTGTAACTCCTGCTTGTTTTTAAGCTTTCACAATTACGGTAACTTTTTTCATTAGAGTTGGACATTTATTTGAAACAACTTGACCACCCTCTATTTGCTTAAGCCCTTAAAATTTGTGTATTTTCAAAATTCCAACTAAAGTACTTTTTCCATTTATAAAAAAGAAACAAACATCAAGAACTAGCACCATTTTAGACTTCAATAGCAACAGAAATATTTTCTTGCGCTTTTCCCTCCTTATTTCATAATGCTGAAAAATGTATTAGGTTACCTTCTATTCCTTGGACAGCTATACAAGGTCTGTATTTCATCTTTGGAATGCTCTTCCATGCTACTTTCTACAGGGGAACTCTCTACTTTCTTCTTTTTGCTTGATACATTTTTATATTTTCCTCTTTTGTTTCTTTTCTTCCTGTCTGTAGTTTGGCTTAAAATTTCATCTTCACTCAAATTAGACAGTTCCAATACTTCACTGACGAGTTGAAAATTATTGTCAATTTCCTCATGTCTTTTCAATATTGCCTGGTGCTCTTTATTAGTTCTTTGGTACAAATCATCATCAGAATCTGAATACATTCCTATTTGAAAAAAAAATGAAATACTATATTAACAGTTTAAAAAAAAATTGTAGTCCAGTAAAATTAGGCTCCCATGGGAATGAGTGATAATTAGCCGGAAACTCATACACACCTCCAAATACATGCGTGCGCAACACTTGTTCCAAAAGTTGGCTCAAAAGCCTCATGAAATTTGATAAGTTATTTCAGCACAAAGATCACAAAAACTCCAAGAAGCCCCAAACTTAAATTAGACTAAGCACTCTACACACTCTTTATCTGGGCCTGGCTTTCTTCCATAAAAAAAAGCAACAACAAAAAAACACGTATGACAAAGGGATTAGTTGCAGCCTAACAGACTTTAAACTGTGTCTATTACCGACTTAAAAATAATTAAAGGATGACTTAGAAGACTATGGATGAAGATGAATGCAGCAAAGTGAATTACAGAAGCCAATGGCAACAATATCACCACCGTATTTTGTAATTCGTAGCTTTGTTGTCTTTTGTAAATCACTGAGCTCTTATCACATAAGAGCAATAAAGATGAACATGACCTGCACACTACCAAAGTAAAGAGCAACAGTAATAAAATTGGCAAGGTTGAAAAGGTTTTAGTTAACAAGCAATCCTTTTGACACTGATGCATTAATTGGACTGCTTGACAAATGGTACCCACTCATGGTTCAAGCATCCATAAGCAGTGATGCTTGAGTTGGTTGTTAGGCAACTGGAACCCTTGTGAATGGCCTGCACTGAAAGGTTAAACAGTCAAAGCACTATGAAACAAGTACTTTACCCTCAAAACATAATTGTTCAAGAGCAAACTTAAAAGAAAGCCCTTGAGTGCATATCATGTGAGTGGCAGAGACAAAGTTAGTATGGTAAGGATCAACAATGTCTAATTTCATCTTCATTCAGAAGCAAGGTGTATATTTCTTACAGTTTCCACAGAAGCAATGAAAAGCGCAGTGCTACAGGTCAATGGATTAGGAGACAGAATAGTTAAAATGAGAAAACCGAAAACTAGGTTGACACCTGCAGCTCATAATTACTTAGTTTCCAGGAACTACAGACGCCTAGGGGCACTACTGTTCCCCTAGTAAAATTATCAAACAGTTTGTGGTAATAAACTGTAAGTAAGGAGCAACCTGGCACAATAGTAACCAAAACTCTAAAAAACGGAATGTTGATACCAATATATATTTATCAAAAGAATTGGATTTTTATGCTGATTCCAAATCTGTAAGTTTCATTAAGTTTAGTCTTACCCATCAAGGGTTACAAGCCAGAGAAAATTTGCCTGATTTTTGAAAAAATGGGAAAACGCCCCCAAAATGTCATAGAATCCTAATGATAATCATACCATTAAATTCAGCATATCAGAGGACCCTGCTGTATAGGTTTCAAGCTCCTATATACAAAAATGTGGAAATTTGTATTTTTTGCCATAAGAAAGATCAGGGATGCATGCTTATCTTTTTTCAGGAGTGATCATATCAACCCAATGGTCCTAGAATATCGGGAGAGATCTCATTCGAACGGATATTAAAAGTTCTAGTGCCCTTTTGAAGTGACCAAAAAATTGGATGGCAATTAGGCCCTCTCCCATGACCCTTTTTATCTCAAAATTGTCCAATCAAAATTTTGAGATATTCATTTTGTTCAGCATAGATAAAAGGTCGAAAAACTATGACTTTGGAGATATCATGACCCCCCCCCCCAATCTTTGGTGATAGGTCTTTAAGTTATAAAATTTGCCTATTGTTTACGAATAGTATTTGCTATTGGGAAGTATGCATATACTTTTGGGTGAGAGGTGGGATTTTCCACATGGGCAATTTGTTGTAGGGAGGGAAGTCTTCAGGGGGTGAATTTTTCAGGTGAAATTTTATTCTGATGAAATTTTGCCAGAATTCTTATATGAGATTCTTCTTATGTCTTGCTTTCTCTTTGTCAATTCAATTTTACGTGTGGAGATGTTAAGGGTAAGTTCCCGGGGTAAATTTTAACCAGGATTCAATTGTCTAGAGCAGTAGTTCTCAAACTTATTTAGACACTGTACCCCTTTTTACCCACAAAACATTTTAGGTACCCCTTCTCAGTTACCAATAGGCCTACTAAGTAAACTACAGCTAAAATATTAATAAAATTACCAGTCTTAGAGTTAAAGGGTTAGTCCTATTTTTTTGTTGGCTTGCTGTGTAACCCCTAAAAATTTTTGCGTACCCCCAAGGAGTATGCATACCACAATTTGAAAACCACTGGTCTAAAGAATAAATCAGTCAGGAGGAGGGATTTTTCCATGAAGGTGTAGCCAGATTACCTAGCATTATTTAAAAAACAATAAAAAATTAAATAAAAAAAACAAGTCTTCTCAACTGAAAGTAAGGAGCAAAATTAAAACTTAAAACAAACAGAAATTATTACATATAGGCTATGTATGTATGTATGTATGTATAAGTTTATTGCCCATCATAAATGTAAAATACAACAGCTGATTGAGCATAAAGAAAGAAAATGGAAAGAAACAAATAAATTCTGACAAATACAAACAGAACCAAAACAAAGAGGAACAGACAAGAAAAAAAATATTACAAATAAGGGCAATTATATGTAAGAACAAACATATTATCAACGACGGACAATTTCAGAGGTGCTTTCACCAATAATCCGCCTCTGATATCTCTCATTTCTTTTCTGCACCGCGGACACTGGACTTGCAACTCCATACCGCGAGGATAGTGAGCTGTTATTAGTCCAGAGAGGCAGCCTTAGAAAATATTTTGCATACTTGTAGAAACACTTCCGTATATCCCTAATATCTGAAGCAGTAAGAAGAGACCAAAATGCTGCAAGGGCAAGTAGATGCGGAATAGCAAATGCATTATAAACGCTAGCTAAGATACGGCGGTTAAATTTAAACTTTAAACGCAACTAGTAAACCATACGCATTCCTAGCATTTCTAGCAAAAAATCTTTCAAAAGTCGACACGTGGCGCGAAGATTTGACCCAATCGGTACACCAAGATACGTCAGTGTATCTTGTGCTTTAATAACATGTTCACCTAACTGAACATTTGTCGGGCAATCTGAACGGCGATTGAACACCAGGAACTCAGTCTTGCTCTCATTAAATCGAAGACCAATACGTTTATACTCCCTACCGAGAATTCCAAAATTTTCCTCAATTCCAAAGGCTGTTCTACAAATATCAAGGATGTCATCCGCATAGTTAGCTAGTGAAACAGCAATACCTTTAAATATACATGTGGTTAGAACGTTCTGTTGTGGCACAATGACAGTATTATTAAACAGGGGGGGGGAAGTAACAGCACCCTGTCAAATACCCTTTTTTACTTGAATTGAAGGAGTAAGTTCCACTATACCAGGTGAGATGGTAACCTTAACTCTGGCATTTAGCTTTTTATACATATCACGTAGGCATATAGATTTGATGACAGAAATATTAACTCCACGCTTATAAGCCGTCAATAAGATATGTGGAAGTACACCCGTGTCGAAAGCTCTAGATACATCTAACCCAGCAAAATATAATACCTCATTATTTTCATAGACATGTACAAGTAAATTAGAAGTCAAATGGCGAGAATAGGTATGGCCTACTCCTTTCTTGAAGCCAAACTGCTTATCCGGTGTATATGACTTATCTGACATCTCGTTCTTAATTAGTAATAAAAAACTTTGCATAAAACTAGTAATACCATGATTGGCCTAAAAAAGACGAACATTGGTCCTTGGACTTTCCCATTTTTATTACTGGGGTTATTACTTCAGTATTGAACAGATCAGGAACTATACCACAACAGAATATCATCTGAAAGAGAAAGGATCAGATGTTCAATCAGGAGAGGGGACCCACATCTTAGATGCTGTGCACAGAGGCCATCAACACCACGAGAAGTTTTCGTTTGTAGCTTAGAAATGCACTCAGTAGCCGCAGATCGAATACCAATAAAACTGATCTCATCAGTTGATTGGCGTAAGCAACCATCAAGCTCCCTTTCATATTGGTTTGACAATGATGGATCAGGCTCAGAAAATTCACTTTTAAAGTAAACATCCACTGGTCACTGGTAATTTTGAAAGCATTATAGGCTTTTGAATTATCTCTTTTGAGCAGTTTCCATACGAAATTAGGTTCACTTGTGGCTTTACGTGATAGTTCCGAAACTGATTTAGCCTGGTGTTGCCTAAGTACTTTCGCACAATGTCGCTTTCTTTTCAGACGAATTTCATTTACTAAACCTTGCCGTGGTATACCACAGTCCTTCCAGACATGAAACCAGAATTTCGATTTAGGACAAGAATCAACGAGGTCAGGGTTACCTGACCAATCATGCTTCTCAGTTCCAGGACGTACTCTTCGTATGGGTAAACTAGCACGCTCAGCAGCGTGTAGAGCGTGAACGATCTCTGCACAGTAAACATTCAACAATATTTGCTTCTCTGCAAAGGTTAATAGTTTTTTTTGGAGAGTAGATGAAACGGCACTTTGACCTTTTTCAAAATAGAGTCACTGTCAGCCCGGAACATAAACATATCTGCACGAGCCCAGTCAGTAGTTTCATCCCATTTAGTATCATTGTCTGGACTTGGATCACTCGTTGCAAAAAGTTGAACAAGGAATATATTACTAATAGGCATATGGTCTGAGGTTTGGAAAATAGAAATAAGTGAGGATCCTAAGTCTGGTCTTATATTCGGGGAACACATGAAAAAGTCCAGAGAAGAGGTACTGCCAGAGTTATGGATATATGTGAAACATTGGGTATTCTCGACCGCCAAGAGCTGAGGGCACATACTATTCAGAATATTTGCACGACCGCTACTGTCATCAGAAAGGTTACAGTATATATCACGAGCAAGGATTACTGCTAGGTTTTGCACTTGACAATCAGACACGAGGGAGCTGAATAGGTGACAGGCTTGATCAAATTGTTTTTCTGATGTAGCATTATGGTAATCGGTGGGTAAAAACACTGAGACCATCACATAATTCTGAATTTTGACTGCCGTAAAATAGTCACTGTCGCGAAAGTGTTCGGGCATGAGGACGTTTCTAGCAAGAATAGCAGTACCTCCACTCGGCCGACCAGCCCCGTAGTGTCTAGCGGCACGACTTATTACGACAGTAGAAGCAGTCTTGCTCAACAAACATAGACTGTCGGCAGTGAGAAGGTGCTCTTGTAGGCAGAGAACGTCATTCGTGTCACATAGATTTTTGATTACGGGTGATTTCACTGAGACGCCTCCATTAATATTCCAAAATATAACAGGTAGATTTGTGCTCATTTTAGGGCTACCATAAATTTCTGTGTAACAGAACATTTGTAGCTGTAACAAGGATGGTCAGCTTGGCTGCTCAATGCACACTTCATTTTATTTTGACTGAGAGTTTCTAACTTGTTCGAATTCCCTGTCTACAAACAGCGTGAACAGCGAGTAAGAGCTTTACAGTGCTGGGAAATATGTCCATAAGCTTGGCAGCTGTAGCAGCGAGGAGGGAGAGGGAGAAACTTATCAATGCGGATTCGCTCGTACTCGATTAGCACTGACGAGGAAATGGCTACTAATAAGTCTTCTCGACGAGAGAACCGAAGCTTGTAGGATCTAGTTTTGCCGATACGGGAGACTTCGGTACAGTTAGTTATCAAGTTCTGCAGCTGACCGTCAGAAACGAAACGGGCAATTCCATAATACACTGGAACTTCTATCTGTAGGCTTAGCGATTTGTCCTTATATTTAATAGCAACAGCTACAGCAGTAGCTTCATTTTTATCACTTACGACGAGGCGCCAAGTATCTTTTCCCGGTCTAAGCTCAGTTATCGCCGACATCCAGTCACCACACAAGTTATCAATAACAGTTTTGCGGTCCTCGGGGTCATTCAGCGTTTTAGGTGGATTCTTTAATATAACGGCACAAGAGGATTTGCATGATTGTGTGGGGGCTTGAGACAAAGAAGGCAGCGGGATGCACTTCGACAGGACGTAATTATCGAATTTGACACATAGTTCGTTAACTTTACGAGTAAGTGTAGCACCTGATTCCCCTGCGATAACTGGTACTTCGTCAGGCTCGTACAGCACGAAATGGGGTAGAGGTATTTACTTTTCATCACACTTTTCAAAAATTTAAAGCATGTCCAGACAGTTATCAGCGGCTTTCTGTCGGTCACTTGGGGGATTCATGCAGTTTGCATAATTCCACAATATTTTCTTTGCTTCCATTTCCAAATCAGTGCTAAAAAAAAGTCTGCACCAGTTTTCGCAATATTGGCGTGAACAATCCCCACAGCCCAGACACGGTATAAAAAGTTCAAGATTGGAGACCATACAAGCTGCTGGCTCAGCATTATATGTAGCAAACAAACATACAGCAGGTATCTCACTTAGTCAAAAAGAAGGTTGAATAGCCGCACAGGGATCACCGGGAGCAAGGGAAGCGTGGAGACCTGCTCACCTGTCCCCTGCAATTTAAGGCTAATTAAAACCGGCAGGTACCAATACGGCGCTTCCGACAGGTTGTCTCCCCTCTTCTGCTTGGTCCCAGGCGATCCACGCGGTACTGTTGACACATACCTTAAGAAAAGTTTGGAATTTGCTCTAAATTGACTGAATTCTAGTAATTTGGCTAATCACAGCGGTCAAAATAACCAAACAAAAGATAAGCCAATTATAAATAAAACTCTTCAAATAAGAGTCCACTGGGAAATCACTCATAATGTAAAACAGGGTTTTATCCAAAAAAAGAGTTCTTTATACCACACGCTCTAGATCAAGACTGATATGAGATATGAGGGGGGTTGCTCCTCCTAAACACCTTGCTCTTTAAATTAGGGTTTGAATTCTGTCCCAATTCAAAACCCTAGGCTACTCACCATAGTAAATATACTAACAGACAACAGTAGAACCTATTCTAAATGCTGTCAAATCTTGGACACAGGATCTTAAAGCAAGAAGAAGCATCCAGGTCACAAACACACTTAATCTCAGACAAATGCTTTGAAGCAGAACTATTGTATTTAAGCAGGGTAGGTTGAAGGGGCAACTGTTGTTTAAATTTAAATGCTTTTCACAATGATGTCCAGAATTTCCAACATATTGATTGACACTGATGGAGCCTGATCTTGGATGACTATTTAAAGCTTTAGTCTAATATTGGAAAAGACTGTCTAATCTTGGATGCAGGATTTAAATATTAGAACAAAAGTATTCAAATCTCAGACAGACTTAATCTTTGACAGATTTAATTCAAGATAGGTGCTGTAAATCAGAATAAATGTAATTAAATAGAGCTAGAGCAAAGAGGTAACTTTTGTTTCAATATAAATGTTGAAAAATGAAGATTGTAGTCAGCCTCCTGCTGCAAAATATATTAACTAGAATGATTGTGCATATCAGAGACAACGCTATAGCGTTGCTTCTAAGTAAAGGTCATACGGCTCTAATGTTTTATCATTTATTTATTAATTTTTTTCTCCAGAGGCACTTCATATGGAAGGGGTCATAGTAGAAACTTCAAAAGGGGCTCATTCGATTGGAAATCGAGAGTTCTAGTCCCCTTTTTAAGAGTCAAAAGTGATTGGAAGGCAACTAACATCCCTTCCACGCCCACCAATTCCCCAAACACATCCAATCAAAATTTTCAGATGGCAATTTTGTTCAGCGTAGTTGATTTCCCAATAGAAATTATGTTTTTGATGAGGACACTCCCCCACAGCCCTCAGTGCTGTGGTTGTAAGGGTTGTAAGTTATGTCCTGGGGGCATATAAGGTTTTTATAGAAAGCTTTGTTGTAGAAACTTCAAAAAAGGCTCATTCGATTGCAAATTCAAAGGGCTAGTGCCCTTTTTAATAGTCAAAAGTGATTGGAGGGCAACTCACCTCCCTCTCATGCCCACCTTTTCCCCAAACACATCCAATCAAAATTTTGAGATAGCCATTTTGTTTAACATAGTTGAAAATTCAGGAAATTAGGTCTTTGAGGATAACAACCCCCCCCCCCACAGCCCTCAGGGCAAGGGTTGTAAGTTATGCCCTGGGGGCATATAAGGTTTTTATAGAAAGTGTTGTTGTAGAAACTTCAGAAAGGGCTCATTCGATTTAAATGGCTAGTTCCCTTTTGGAAATTTATATGGTTAGTTACCTTTTTAGTAGTCGAAAGCGATTGGAAGGCAACTAACACCCCTTCCACGCCCACCATTTCCCCAAATATATCCAATCAAAATTTTTATATAGCCGTTTTGTTCAACGTAGTTGAAAGTTCTGGAAATTATATGTTTGAGCAGGACACAGTCTTCATTGCAAGGGTTATAAGTCATGCCCTGGGGGCATATAAGATTCTTATGGAAGGAATGCTTGTATAAACTTCAGAGAGGGTTCATTTGATTGGAAATTGAAAGTTTTAGTTCACTTTTTAAGCGTCAAAAGATATCAGAGGGTAACCAGCACCCCCCCCCCCCAAACCCCCTCTTCCCAAATGAATCAGATAAAAATTTTGAGATATCTATTCTGTTAAAAATAGTTCAAAGATCATATAAAAAAAATTCCGGTGTCAAAACAACCCCCCAAAGCCCAGAGGCAGACGTTGTAAGTTATGCCCAGGGGGCATATATGGGTCTTATGGAAGGAATGCTCTTATTAACTTCAAAGAGGGCTCATTTGCTTTGAAATTTAAAGTTCTAGTTCACTTTTTATGATTCAAAAGAGATCGGAGGGCACCTAGCCCCCCCCTTCCAAGCCCTTTTTCTTCTCAATCCAATAAGAACTTTGAGATAGCCATTTTTTTAATAGTTCAAAGACCATGTAACAAAAACCCCGGGGAAGACACAGCCCCCCAGGGCCCAAGGGCAGACGTTGTAAGTTATGCCTGGGGGAATATATGGTTCTTATGGAAGGGATGCTCGTAAAAACTTCAGAGAGGGCTAATTTGATTGGAAATTGAACGTTCTAGTTCAGTTTTTGAGAGTCAAAAGAGATTGGAAGACAACTAGCCCCCCCCCCCACGCCCCTTTTTCCCAAAATAAATCCAATAAAATTTTGAGATAGCCATTAAGTTAAAAAATGTTCAAAAGTCAGATAAAAAAAAGTCAGGTGACAGCACAACCCCCCAGGGCCCGGGGGCAGGCGTTATAAGTTATGCCCTGGGGCATATATGGTTCTTATTAAAGGAATACTCGTATAAACTTCAGAGATGGCTCATTTGACTGGAAACTTAAAGTTCGAGTTCACTTTTTAACAGTCAAAGGAGATCCGAGGGCAAGTGCCCCCCCCCGCGCGTCTTTTTGCAAACCCAACTGATGAAAATTTTGAGATATACATTTTGTTAAAAAAAAAAATATTTCAAAGGTCAGATAACAAAAACTCCGGTGTCAATACAGCTCCCCAGGGGCCAGGAGAAGGCGTTCAAGTTATGCCGTAAGGGCATGCATAGTTCTTATGAAAGGGATGCTTTTATAAACTTCATAGAAGGCTTATTTGATTGGAAATTGAAAGTTCTAATTCACTTTTTAAGAGTCAAAGAGATTTAAGGGCAACTAGCCCTCCCCCCTCATTCCCTTTTTTCCCCAAACCCATCTGCTACAAAATTTGAGATAGCCAGTTTTTTAAAAATTGTTCAAAAATTAGATATTGTTCAAAAACTCTGGTTCCAACACAAACCCCCAGGGCCCAGGGGGTAGGCGTTGTAAGTGTTGTCCTGGGGCGTGTATGGTTCTCATGAAAGGGATGCTCGTATAAACTTCAGAGAGGGCTCATTTGATTGGAAATTGAAAGTTCTGGTTCACTTTTTAAGAGTCAAAAGATATCTGAGGGTAACTAGCCCTGTCCCCCCACACACACACCCTTGTTTCCCCAAGCCTATCCGATAAAATTTAAAAATAGCCATTTAATTAAAAATAATTCAAAGGTCAGATAATAAAAATTCCTGTGTCAATGCAACCCCCCCCCCCCCCCATGGCCCAGAGGCAGGCATTGTAAGTAATGCTCTGGGGGAATATACTCGTTTTTATGGAAGGGATGCTTGTATAAACTTTGAAGAGGGTTCATTAGATTGGAAAGTTCTCGTTCACTTTTTATGAGTTAAAAGAGAGATTGGAGGGCAACTAGCCCTCCCCCCCACGCCCTAAATGCATCAGATACAAATTTTGAGATAGACATTTTGTTAAAAATAGTTCAAAGTTCAGATTAAAAAAACTCCGGTGTCAACAAACCCCCCAGGGCCCGAGGGTTGGCATTGTGAATTATGCCCTGGGGGCATATATGGCTGTTATGGAAGGGATGCTTGTATAAACTTCATAGAGGGCTCATTTGATTGGAAATTGAAAGTTGTAATTCACTTTTTAGAAGTAAAATGTCATCAGAGGGCAGCTTGCCTCCCCCCAAACTCCATTAATTTTTTTCCCAGAGGCACTTCATATAGAAGGAGTTGTTGTATAAACTTCAAAGGGGGCTCATTTAAAATGGGGCAAACTTTTTTCACTTTGATATTGTTACTATGATACCAGTTGTGATATTTTGATGAACATGTGATCTTTTTTTAAGTGTGATTTTGAAAAAATGAATTTTTAAAAACTTGAAGCTTTTTGAAATAAAAAACGAACAAAAATTAATAAAAAAAAAACTTTACGAAAAATAAGTTTTCAAAGAAAATTAAAGGTTCAAACATAAGCTCATTAGATACAAATACCTTTTAAAATTCAAACTCAAAACGACCAGAAATTACTATTAAAGAATAAATGAAACCCAAAACAAACAGATATTAAATAAACAATCATAGGAAAAATTATACAACAAGTAATAATATAAACGAATAAATAGATCTTAAAGCGAGTAATGCTTAGATTGAATATGGAAATTAAGCTTAAAAGGAAAAAAAATATTTTGCTATTGAAGTATAAATGAAACTAAAAACGAACAGAAATTAAATAAACAATCAATGCAAACAAACATACAATATATATTAATGCAAATTAATAAATAAATCTTAAAACAAGTGAAACTTAAATTGAATATGCAAATCAAGCTTGAAACAAAAAAAAAATCACTACAAACAAGAGTTTGGGTATCACCTCCTTCTCTCACTGTAAAAAGCTAAAACCTACTGCGTCATTGGAGCTTTACTGAAAACTATATGCGTCTTGAACAGTCTTGGAAAGTGTAAACAACATCATATTGAATATTTGATATATAATGATATTAGTTGTTGAAAGATTCATCAGTTCAATAATTTATTTCACTCTAATTTTATTTTTATTTTCAATACTGAAAGAACTGGAAAATAAAATAATTGTAATATAATTCGTTTTCAGTGAAGCGCCAATGATGCAGTAGGCTTTTGGTTTTTATTTACAGTTAAGAGCGCAGTATCCAAATTCTTGTTTGTAGTGAAACTATATTTGTCTTGAACAATTTTAGAAAGAACCTGATATTGTAGCAGGGCTACAATATCAGGGTTGGTCCTTATAATTAAATGTCTAAGCTCAAGTACGTTTAAATATCCTAATCCTCTTGTATTTAGTTGTAGAATCTTCATTTAGTTTCTGTTTTGTGTGATCTGTATCTTGTTTTTCCTTGGTCTAGGCACAAAATCTTCATGGTCTGCCCTTGTTTTTCTGACACTTCTTTTAGGTTCTTCTTGGTCAGCTTCTAATTCTGACTCTTCTTTCCCTCTTAGTTGTTGTATCATGTTTTTTAGTAAGTCTCTACTTTCAGGGTTGCTATGCTTCTTGTGCATAATTATTGAACATAAAGATATGACCAGCTTTGTTAGCTTGTCGCCTGCTTCAGGTAATCTTTTTGTTTCTTCTGCCTTTTGGTTGCATGAGTTTGCCCCTCATACACAACAATGTTATTTGGAGCAGATTTCTCCACTATCCCACTGGCAGTCACTTGGCTATATGATAAAGTGATATTTGTGCGTAACTTATTAGAATTTCCTTTGTAAAGGGTACATTCTTTGTTCTTTGCAGCATGTTCCTTTAGACAATTTGAGCATCTTTTCTTGGGAGCTGCCTTATTTCTTTCAGGGCAATTTTTAAAGTTATGTTTTTCTGAGCAAATCAGGCAGGTTTCTACTTCCCAGCAATTTGCAGCAACATGGCCAAATTTTTGGCATTTAAAACATTGCCTTGGGTTAGGGACATATTGTTTAACATACATAAGGGCTCCCCAAACTGACATTTTTTCAGGGAAGCTAATCTCATTTTTAAAGTAAATTAAAATCATATACATCATATCAGAGTTTTTTTCATTGAGGACTTTAGCATCTTCAACATTTGGTTGGCTTTTTATCTCCTCTAGCATCTCAATTGTACTTGCAAGTGCTCTTGGAAGGAAGCATAGTCCTCTTCTTTTAAGAGGGAGCCTTGGGGATCTGACTTAGCTCTCTTTTCAAAAGCTAATTCCGTACCATTTGCCTTTAATTCCTTCAGATCTATAATCTTTGCAGCTATTTTATCATCTTTTTGTATGATCTCAACTGCTCTACTATGGGTCAGAAGAGGTCTTATATAACCAAAATATCTACTTACATGTTGGCATATAAGTCTCCCTACAAAACCTATACAATTCCTAGTGAGTGGGCCCCTATCTGAACTCATCAACTTGCACCATGCCAAAATTGAACATTCTGGAGATGTCATGTCAAAAATCAACCCAAATCAACAAGTCAACCCAAATAAAAAACCCTTCCCAAATACAAAAGGGAAAATTTGCCAGGTCACTCTATAATGCAAACAAAATACACAAAGCAAGGCTAAATCAAATGGGAGCACTAATCACGCTAGAAAATAAAGCAACAGACATCCACCAGAAAACAAATTAAAAACAAAGACTAAACACCACAGAAGGCTATTACAAGCCTAAGGAAAATTTATGAGGATAAACAGCTATATATAAGACCTAAATGGGCTATTAACCACAGTGGGTATCACAATAAGATCCTGGTCTAGGCCTACTTGGATTTCTGGTACAATAGGCTACATCAACAATTTCAAATTATTTATCTCAAAACTAGTCTAGCCTACTAAAAGCATTAGACACACCTAGATGATAAAGCAGAAAAACAATCACTGTAAAGAATTTATACCACAGACACCAAGCACTATTAAGGCTGTAATACAAGCCTAAAAGTAATTTAGGAGGAACTCACTGAGCCCTGGTGCAGTATGAAACACAAAGGGTATCACAGTAGAAACCTAGTTGGATCTGGAAGATTCCTGATGCTTTACATCTGCTATTTATTTGTTTTGCCTCTGTAGGTCTGATAGAATAATAAATATTTAATAATTAGCCCTTTGTTCAGTCATCTTCTTTTCTTCTATAATCCTAATTAATATATTTTGCAGCAGGAGAACCTTTATCATCACTTCTTTCCCTGTTTTTCTTAGAAATTCCTGAATACCTTAGAACATGTGTGTTAACAGAGTTTACACCCACACCCCCCTAATGTGCAAATATATACTGATAATTGAATTTTGAATCAAAATATAACCTTAATTTGCACATTAGAGGAGTGGGGGGGGGGGTATATAGCCTACTCTGTCAATATATAGGTTCTAAGAAATTCATAGAATTACATATATTTACTGGGATTATTTTGCATATTATGATGTAATAATTGTTTTCTTAACGTGTTTCCTTATATGGTTGACTGCTCATACATCTACACCAATTTCATTTATGAAAGAAATCTTTAATTAGGATACTGTGTGAAATCAGACATTGACTGAGCATTGGAAGCCTAACCATAGGCTAGCTAAACAAGCTAGCTAAACAAGGAAAATCCTAATTTCACCAAGTAATTCATTTTCAAAAGTAGTTTCCATGTAGCACCAACCTTTTTGTTTTCAGACCAGTACTCTTAAAGTACTATTTAGTAGCAACAAGGGTCAACCAATAATTTGTTTCTTTTCATAGCCTAGTAAATCTATGAATGGTTCACAGTTTCAGCCTATCATGAGGCCTGGATTTGGTAATTTTTTTATTCATATTATTGACTTATGAATAAAGTAAACATACCACTTGATGCTTTTTTATGCTCTTTCCAAATATAATAATCATTTTTGTTAGAAATGAATTTTACCTCCAACCCCTACATAAACCAATTCAGGGTATATATTTGCACATTAGGGGGTGGGGGTAAATTTTATTTCTTATGTAAATGAGGGGTAAGAATAAACTCCCCTTATGTGCAAATTTATACCCTGAATTGGTATATATAGGTGTGGGGGTAAAATCCATTTCTGACAAAAATGATCATTATATTTGGAAAGAGTATAAAAAAGGCATTGAATAGTATGTTTACTTTATTCATAAGTCAATAATAGATAGATAGATCATGTATTTCCAAAGCCAATATGAATACCAATAAAATTACCCTGAATTTTATACAATGTTGGGTAAAATTAGGCTATACTTTAGCTACTTTTGGTTATGTGCACTGGGTTGAGAATTCTTTGTCCCAAGGGGTACGGGTTTGATCCCTGGCATGGCCAGTTATTTGGGTTTGGGACGTGGGTCAGTGGTTGACCCAGCTCTAAATGGGTACCCGGAGAAATATGGGGAAGGTAAGCAGGAAGGGTGTGCAAAGCACAGGATGGCTGGCCCCCAGCCCCTGATTGCACTTCCTGGCTGAGGGCCATGAAACAGAGATCAGCACCACCAGTTTGGACCTTAAGGGTCTAGTGCTGTCATACTTACTTGCTTACTTTTGATTATCTTGGAAAGGGTTAAGTTTGGAAAATGAAACTTGCAGGGATGGGTCTACAGGCTAATGCAGCCTATGTCCTGGGAAGGTATTTTGAAGTGCATATCTCCATGCCTTCTCTCTCTAGAGGGTCCTGAAATTTGCCTACATGACAGTTTTCATATCTTTAAAACCTTATAAATTGGGATTGGGCAAAGTTGTGAAGCTGAAAACAATTTTGTTGTACTTCATTTGTGGAAGATCTTTTATAACACAAAAATTTTTAAAGGTCAAGACCCTCTAGAGGGGGAAGGAGTGGAGGTAGGTACTTCAAGATACCTTCCCAGAACATACTTTAGCATGTAGACCCATCCCTGAAAGATTCATTTTCATAATCTAACCCATTTCCAAGATAGCCAAAACTAGCTAAAGTATAATTTTACCCAATGTTGTTATAGATATTGGTAAAATTCTGCTTTAGCTACTTCTGGCTATCTTGGAAAGGAGTTTGGTTAGGAAAATGAAATTTTCAGGGATAGATCTAAGGCTAAAGTATGTCCCGGGAAGGTATTTTGAAGTATCTACCTCCACTCCTTCTCCCTCTAGAGGGTCCTGACCTTTGATGACCTTTAAAAATCCGTGTGTTATAAAAGTGAAACCTTGTAAAATAGATCTTCTGCTTAAAATGAAGTCCAACAAAATTGTTTTCAGCTTCACAACATTGCTCAATCCTGATTTATAAAGTTTTAAAGATATGCAAATACATTTCCGAAATTTTGAAAATTAACATTGATATGGCTTAAACTACTACTCAAATAACAGGAATTGCATTTTCGGCACTAAAGCCAGAGAAAAAAAATCTTATAGCCTAACAGAAAATTAAGGTTAAATTTTGTTTTGTCAAAATTTCAATAGGTATAGACCTGTCATGTAGGCAAATTTCAGGATCCTCTAGAGGGAGAAGGAGAGAAGTACTTCAAAATACCTTCCCAGGACACATTTTAGCCTGTAGACCCATCCCTGAAAGTTTCGATTTCCTAACCTCACCCCTTTCCAATATAGGTAAAAGTAACTAAAGTAGAATTTTACCTAGATATTCAAACTTATACAAGAATTGAATTACCTGAATGAGATGGGAAATTTGTCTAACCTTCTATGTTTTTTGAACAGCCTAGACCATTCAGAAATATGCATGAAATTTGAAAGTATGATTTACAAGTGCCATCTGCAGAATCAGTTTTTATAATCGCTGCTGCTTAACCCTTGTTTGCAACTATTCTAAGGTTTTGCAATTGCTTTCTGTTTGAATTTGCATGGTGATGCAGAACACCATCGTCGGAACATTCTCTATAGGAGGACAATTACAGGAGAGCGTAAGATCCAGATCTATGGACAACGGCCTCTGCAAAGGAATATATCAACCCTTTCGGGGTACCTCCAAGACCAAGACTGGGAATCTTGCGGTTAATTCTATTCCTACTTGAGGAGTGGCAAACATCAAGGAAATTATAGCTTATAGCTATAAATTATAGCTTGTTGTTTAGTAAACAACACATTCGTTTAAGTCTGTACATTCCCAAGGGATTCTGATTAATGGATATTTCTTTTGTGCTTATTCTGTTTTGGTGGGCGTTTTCAGGCTTATAAACCTTTTCTTCGCTAATTTATCTGTAATGGGTTGCCTACCCGTAATAGCATAATATTTGTAGGTATGTATAAATAATTAGTCAGATGTGACTCGCGATTTTGACTCTTGTCGATAGAAGAGTATCACCAAGTGCTGAAAACCATGTTGTGAGCAAGATGGGCCCAGGATTGCACAAGGCCTCCATTTATACTAGAGGTCCCAGGGACTCCTTGCTATCCGAATATAGGCTGGGTTGGACACTTCGGTGAATAGTTGAGAAGATGTGTTGGTCTCCGTCGTGTGCTTGTATCCGGGACCATTGCTTTTCCTGAAGCCAAATACTTTTAATAATCTAAAGAACATGGAAAGTGGAACTCGGAATATTACAAGGTTAAAAATAACTATCGTATTGAAATTTTGACAGACTAACTCAGACGATTCGAACTTCCACTGGAAGCTGAAATTTTGGAAGGGTAACTGCCTCCCGGGAAGTTTTGATGTTGGTAGACTCCAGGATGAGAATTTGAGAGAAACTTTCCAGGAACTGTTGAATACTAAAATGAAGAATTTAAAATCTGACAATGAGGAAGATAAAAGGTAAAGAAGGTAAAGAATACCACATTGAACTTTACAGTCCCTACCGGCAGTGCTGATTTCTGTTTCTAGGCCCTTCAGCCAGGAAGTGCAATGTGTTGTTGGGGGCCAACCACCCTGTGCTTTGGCACACCCTTCCTGTTCACCTTCCCCAGATTTCTCCTGGTACTCATCTAGAGAAGGGTCAACTGTGGCTGAGCTTAGAAAATCACGCCACTGACCCCCGTCCCAAACCAAACAATTGGGTACACTAGGAAAAGAACCCTCACCCGATCGGACAAAGGATCCTAAATCCAGAGCACCAATCCACTCGGCTAGGATGGCCTGTGTAAGGTATATGGAATATTTGTAGAAAAACAATTTGTGAAGTTGCTGATGGTGTCTAAGGGAAGAAAGTTAGGACCACAGCTAGGAATATTAGTAAAAAGCTTTATATATGATAGAAGGAGAAGACAGGAGAATAAATGCAACTAGACGGCATAATAATCAAATATTGCCCTGTTGTGTAAATAAATTGACAGGGATTAGTCAATCTTGATCTCTCCCAGTTAAAGATAGGAACAGGCCAAAATTAGTGATAAAGAAAGAGTTAAAAAGAGACGGGAAGAAGATTTTGAGAATGTGCTAAACCGAGATAGAGTTGCCGGAAAAGATATAAAGAAAAACGAAAATGTTTGAGATACCTTGGATGGGAAGGAAGATTTGTTTTGTAAGGAAGAATTAGCGGCAACACTAAAAGGATTAAAAATGATAAAGTTCCAGGTGCTGATATTGTGGTAAATGAATTTTTTAAATAGGACATCTCTGAGGTTAGAAATAAATTACTGAAGATTAAGAATATGATTTTTGAAAAATGGGAAGTACCTAGAGATTTTAAGACAACCTTAATTAAACCACTGTATGAGAATGGTGATAAGAGTGAATGTGGTAATTATCAAGGTATTAGTCTTGTCTCTGTAGATAGCAAATAGCTTAGTAATATGATACTTTTTAGACTGGGAGACACTGTAGGCAAAGTTTTAAGAGAAGAACAGTGCAGTTTTCAAAAAGGTAGAGGATGCGTCGACCGAATTTGCACTTTTAGGCTAATAATTGAGAAGTACCTGAGTTATCAAAGATCTTTGGTCCTCAGTTTTATAGATTATAAGCAAGCGTTTGATTCTGCTGATAGCAGAGATTTAACAAAGCATTTATCCTTGTATAAATCCTTTGGTAAGAAATGAGGTTAGCAGCTGGTTTCTTACTAAATCAGAAGTTATGTCGGGTTGTGTTCTCTCCTCCCTTATATCGATCATTTTGAAGGATTTTGTATTAAGAAGCACAGGAAAGACACTGGGAGACCTTGAAATCAAATGGAGATGAAAAACTCTCTTGGACTTAGATTCTGCTGATGATTTAAGTATCCTAGATGAAAGTGTAAGCAAGATGAATGAACTTTTAGAGGTTTTGCGAGTTCAGAGGACTAGAATAGGTTTGAAAATAAATATTCAGAGTCCCAAGTCACTAAGGCTAGGAATAAGTGTAGATGAAAAGGTTACAATGGGTAACAAAAGATTGATCAGGTAGACAGCTTCACTTACCTTTGTAATATTATTATTAAAGACAGTGGGATGCGTGGAATTGTTAAAACTAAAATAACCTAGGCTTTGGTTGTTTCTTTTTTGCAGTTAATTTTTTTTAAAGAATAGAAAGATAAGTCTGGAAACCATGATTAGAATATTGGAAGCTACAGTGATGACAGTGGTCAAATAGGGCTCTGAAGCAGGGGTGCTCCGAAAAACGAATCAAGATTTGCTAGATGTTTTCCAGAGAAATTTCCTATGGATTGTTTTGAGTACCCGGCTGACTGACCGTATCTCAAACGGTAGGCTGGACGATAAATGTGGTTCAATTTCGCTTTCGAGGGCTAAGGCTAAGGAAAAGTGTGCTTCAATCCTGCTTTCTAGGGCTATAATGAGAGAAAAATTGAGATGGCTAGGGGTTATTCTGTGGATGATAGATTGCCAAAGATACGAGTTTTCAATTTTTAATTTTCAATTGAACAACTTTTCAATTAACCCTCTAGGTTTTGAATAGGCTGGGATGGAGGAGGAGCACGTGTAGCTCTGTTGGCCTCAGACGGCTTGATGCCGTGGTGAGTTTTTAGTAGTAGTAACAGTCATAATAATTCTGAATAGTGAATACTTTTCTTAAGAACTTAAGTTTGTGACTAAAATCCCGAGATCCTGTGAACAAGGGAAAAAATTGCAGCCATAGCATATGAGAAAATGGGAACAAACTAATTTATTCGATTAAACATGCTTAGATTAAGGGTAAGAATGAAAAAAAAATAGACTACTCATTAATTAGTGCTTTTGGAACTACAATTATCAGAACATCTTGGTCCTTAAGCATATTGATCCCTTGTAAGACAATGGTTATCATCATAAAAAGCTGATTAAAGACATTTTAAGTATAACAGATATATAATTTTTTAAACCATTAAGGATTGTTTACCATTCAACCGACTTAGTATTTACTTCAAGACGATTGTTCGAGCCAATTTATAATGGAATAAATTATAATTTTCTTTACAATTACCACTTTAATTTAATGAAACTCCTACTGCTACTACCACTACTAAAAACTCACTGCGGCTCCGATCCGCCTGAGATCGACGGAGCTATAGACACTCCTCCTCCATCTCAATTTATTCAACACCTCTCTTTTTACATGCTCCCAGCAAGTTTCCATTTCCCTTTAAATTTCTTCTTGCGACATCCACTCACCCCACTCAGGGACGATCTGCTTTTCATTTGGCCCTAGATAGAGGGTTGACAGCCCTTTTACAAACCAGCAAACAATTTACAGTCAACCATTTTTTGCCTGAATATACCCCCCACTAAAAATCACTCAGCGTCTACGTCTTACTCATACGTCTAGGCGTACCAGAAAACCTTATGATTTAGAAAGTTACAATACTGCATAGATTGTTGATCACACGGGACTAGAAAATAAAAAAAAAACAGAAAGGTACCAAAAGGACAAGAACGCAGTAAAAAATATTCGGTCTATTTCGATGAGATAACCTCTCAGTCCCAGCCTGCTAAAGGAAAGGGGTAGGGTGGCGTCCTTTATGTATTTAACCCTTTTATTTAATTCAGTATCGTATATAACTTGCTAAACATACACTATAACATGCATTGTAAGTTTCAGCTTAATGCTCTAAGGCGTTACTAAGATAATACTGTTATACCTTTTTGACAAAATACATAAACGCAGGGTAATTTCTGTTCTGATTTACCTTAGCTTCTCTCTCAATATTCCTTGAAATTTTATCCTTCAGACCTTTTGCCGAAAATTGTAAGCACGTAGAAGGACTACTTCAGCCACCCAACCAAAGCTAAGAAAATTCTTAGAATAAATAGGAACAATTTTTCTTATGTCAATGCCCGTTTAGCATTACCTCGCCAAACCAAATATGAATCATAACAAATAAAATTAAATTATAATTATTTTTCCATAAACTTCAGTTTCGGAATTTTTCTTCAAATTAAAACAAAAGATATATTTACCTAGATATTAGAATTTCGTTTCGTTTTTAAATTAGCTTTATGGTTTTAGTTGCTTCTTCTCTCCCTAATAGACTTGCATTTTCCTTCTCTCTATGTCTCCTTGGACAAAAATTATGTCTAAAGGACAGAAGAGAAGTTATAATTTAATTTTTATCTGATAACAAGACTTACGTAAATAACAAAGGACCTGTTTGATCCCAATAAACTTTCGTCTTGAGTTTAAATTGATATTTCAATAGCCTCAAGTCAAACTAAATGTAATCCTAAGGTAGATAGTCTATCCTACTTAAGATGTGAGAAATTCCAAAAAATGAAAGTTTTCACTCTTCTTACGGCTATGTTACTGTGCCTAAGATTCATATCAGGAGATAAACCCCAAACCAAAAACTCTCCATCCCTCGTTAAAGACTAACCGGCCCAGAGTTGATCTGAAAGTTTGAAATAAACAAACATGTTAACATTGCCCAGCAGGAGCTTTAACTTAAGTGAGTTAGGGTGTTGATGTCAGAACTTCTCGGTTTCATTTTGTTGTTACATTACACGAAGGTTAAAACTCATCTTTATGCAGAATTTTTTTCTTCCTGCCGCCAGACTTTGTTTTTCAAAACATAAAGTAACATGTCTATAGCAAAACATGTCAGCTGCTAAGTTGTTTAGCCATTGGAATAATTGGCAATCATTGGTCCAACCCTTGATTTATCAATTTTGGCCTGTAGCTCATGAACAAACATCAGGTATTCGAAACATCCACAATGAAAATTGTGTTTTATGCCTTTTAGTTCACTCAAATAATCTACAAACTGCTCATAGCCAAAATATAGAAATAAACTAGGTAAACCAATCTTGAAAAAAAAGAAAATTTCGCAGTTTTGTTTAATACTAAAAGTACAAATAACTCAAAAGAATCTTGAGAAGCATGTTCAATGCTTACTAAAAAAAAAATGATTCACTGAGATAGTTTGTTAAGGCGAATAGAGTCTAAGACACAGTGAACGAAGCACTAGTAACTAAAATACTTCAGAATTTACTTTTATTTTTTATAGAGGTCTGTAAGTACAAACATTTATTTGAAACTTTACATTCACAGCACATCGAATATGTTCACGATAGACTAGTTAGCTATTAAAAAAACTTCCACGTTGGTCAATACTTGAGTTGTGAAGATAGCCATTGAAGGATGCCCACAACGGTTCCTGACATAATAACAGGTATACTAACTGCTTTTAATATGTCCCATAAACTGAAAAAGAGATGGAATCAAAAGCAATTATTAGCAGTTCTTGTATTATTATAAAATCGTTTAAAGGTTAACAAAGTGCCTAAGAATAGTTTCTATGAATTCTATTAAATGATAACAAGTAACATATAATTGCTCTCCAACTAGAAACCTTAGGAATGAACTTGATTCGTAATAGTCTATTCTCAATAAAATTGTCTGGTGTCTTTTAAATAAAACTGATACGACTGCCATTATTGACTGACCTATACGCCTACTGGCTTTAATTCGGTCTGAATAAGTTTTTATACAGTCTACATATTGTTTTGAAAGATTACTAGTTTTGTGAGTGCACGGAAAAAGGAAAATATTCTTAACAGATGTAAAATCCAAAATCTCTAATAAAATTTACGAATATCAACTGGAATCTTCTTTTGTACAAGAGAACGTCTTCAAAAAATCTCTTTCGAACAGAGTGGGATTCAATATATATTGTCTTTGCCATAAAAGCAAGCAAAACATCTGAACTAAATAAACAAATATTTTCAAAGGTGAATTCCTTTTAAACATGAATGCTGCCAGGATTTGAGCTAGTGAACATAATGTTCCTCCTACAACTTTCTCATTGGTCTCCATAAAATTTTAATGGGCTTGCAGTTTTGTCTGTATGAAGATGGTGAAATCAAGATGATGGAAATGGCGAAGAGAAGCAAAATCGAGTTGAAGGTTGCGAAGAAAGTGTCAGTTACATTTATGAAATTTGATATACAGAAGTTCCGTGATAAGACTATTCGTCAAAAATATAATCTTGCGCTAGAAAATAGGTTCGCAGCTTTGAGCCTCGATGACTCGGATGAAACAAGTTCAGCTTGTCTTTGCAAATCACTATCGGAGTGCCTAAAAGGTGTTGCAGAGGAAGTTCTTGGATATAAGAAAAGAAAGAAATAACAGTGGATTAGTGAAGAACTTGGCAGCTGATTCAGGAAAGAACAAATCTGAAAGCTCTTGTTAATAAATCCTCACCTATTCATTCATCTAGTCTGCCTAGCGATAGGCAACACTGTGATAGTTTAAAAAAAGCAGTATAAATGTGCCCATAAACAAGTGAAAATGTCGTCCAGGAAGGACAAGAGAACATGTGGTGAGAACATAGCAGCTGTGGCAGAAAGAGCAGCCAGTCGGGTTGATAGTAAAATCACCTATATGCTAACTAAGAAGCTTTCTGGCGCGCAAACAACCCCTTGCCCCATAGAGGATAAGAGTGGTCAGCTGCTTACCAATCAGGTAGATGTCCAGAACCGTTGTAGTGAATATTTCTCAGACGTTCTAAACTAGCCGACACCCCATGAGCCACTGTTGGTCCCTGATATGTCTCAATTAATTTGGATATCTATTTGGACCCCATCCTCTGTCAAGAAGTTATAATAGCCCTGAAGTTGATGAAAAATGGGAAAGCAGCTGGATGTTTTGGAGTCCCTCCAGAGCTGTTGAAATATGGGAAAAAAACTCTAACTGGCCCACTATTATGCTGCTTGGTAAGATGTGGGACGACGAGGCTGTCCCTCTTGACTGGAATAAAGGCATTATCGTGAAATTCTTCAAGAAAAGTGAAAAGATATCATGCGATAACTGGGGAGATATCACACTCCAGACAATTGGAAGTAAAGTTCTATGTCAGATTATACTTAGTAGAATTCAGACTCAAGTGAACTTAATTTTAAGTGATGAGCAACATGGTTTCCGCCCAAATCGTTCTTGGTGTGACTTAGCTTACGTCTTCTACTGGATGAATCAAACAAATGACGAACTTCTTGAAATTAACGAACGTTGAATTAACGAACTTCTTGAAAGCATTTGACCCTGTGCAGCGAGAGGCAATGTGGAAAATTCTCCAAGCGTATGAAATGCCTCCAAAAATTTTTGAATATGATTAAAGCCCTGTGTGCTGCACAGGTTTGTGCAGTCAAGACGGAGAATGGGCTGTCGGAGTGGCTCCCTTTTGGGTCTGGTGTGCTTCAAGGATGTTTACTATCTCCAATATTAATCGCAATACTTATAGATTTTCTGCTTTGAGCTTGTCACTTTAGAAGAGGCATTACACTAAGCCCCAAGCGTCAAATACACGACTGCGATTTTGCTGATGAGATCGCTCTTGTGGCTCACTGCGAAGAGGATATTCAACATAACCTGTATGAGCTAACAGCAAAAGCTTTGCCTATGGGCCTGAAGATAATGTTGATAAAACAAAAAGTATGTCAAACGGAGTTGTGACAACCATTTCAGCTGGTATTCGATACGAAGGCACTGATATAGAAGAGGTCAGAGAATTTAAGTACCTCGGTAGTAGAAGTACCCAAGATGGGTATTGTGATAGAGAAGTCCTGCTACGCACAGCACATGCAGATGGAGCATTTTCTCAGCTGAAGAATATTTGGAGATGCAGAAACTACTCTCAGAAGTTGAAGTTGTGACTGTTTAGGAGTAATGTACTCTCTGTACTTCTATATCGATGCGAGTCCCGGAGCCTAGAAAAGACCTAACCTGAGAAAAGACTACTTGGCTTCGGGAATAATTGCCTGCATAGAATCCTTGCGGTGCATTGGACCAATAGAATAACGAATGCCCAGATAAGGGCTGATACCGAACAATCACTGGTGGCCGACGAGATCAGAATGAGAAGATAGAAATACTGGGATCATATGACCCGCATAAGCGAAGAACGCCACTGATACGATTTATGGTGTTGGACCCCACCTGGTACTGAAGGAGTGGAAGACAACGCAGCACACTTAATTGATCCTTGGAGAAAGAGGCGACGAGTCTTCAAACCACTCTTTGGTCTTTGGCACAAGATCGGTCAAGTCTACAGCTTATTTAATAGCCCCTCTCCAACACAGAGTTTGTATTAGTTCTAAACCTCTTTCACACCCAAGCGAGTACCTCCTATCAAGTTTAATAATGGTACAACAGTCTTTACTGATATATGTTCTTATTACACCGTCTTAGACCATTCAACTTCGTTTTTCGAGCTGCATCACTCTTGGATGCAAGAAAGCAGTTATGTTGAATCTTTGATGAGTAGAGATCAACTCTTAAGACGAACTATGAAATTAAAATCCATTAAAAAACTATATTTGATTTTTAACAATAAATTATGACTAGTCAGTCCCAACAATAATTTCAGTAATAGTATCTCATAATTAAAAAGAATGAAATCGGAGAGCAGTAGATTTCTTAAATATGTTATGGATCTAGAAAAGAAGGAATTGGTTTGACACTAGTAGACAAATTAGTGTTGATATAGACTATTCAAACTAACATCTTCCCATTTCCATTCCTTCTTCTGTAGTTCACGCCCGACGTCGAATTTAAGGAAAGACTCACAATTTTTGTCAAGGGGTTTGACCAGAGAAAAGAGTGCAGAATTTTGAAGGATTTTGACAATTATATTGAGACTCATACCTTTGCTAAATCTGAATTTATGAGGTTTTCAGGAATTCAGAAAATTCGCTTTTAATTTGAGAAAAAAAAACATCTTGATGTGGCTCAAAATCTTTATCAAATCCATATAATTGTAACTTATAGACCTAGAGTCAAAGAAAACTATAGACTACTCAAACTAAAGTTAAGGAGCTTTTATTTTATAGTTAAGGCAGATACTTGGAACTGTTTCTATATAATTTTAACGTGTTGAAACATAGAAAGAGTGCAGATTAGAGACCAGAAATACCTTCCCAGGACATAATTTAATCTTTGGAATCTTAAAAGTTTACTCTCCTTACTCAAATACTTACTAAGATAGTAAAATGCCAATCCTTAGAATCTTCCTAAATTATGTACTTAAGCAAATTAACAAACATTTCAGCCAACATAGGCTTCGGTAAGCCTAGAAAATAGTGGGTCTTTAGAAGGAGATATGTTAGAACAAAATGAGAGAAATTTTTAGAATATTAATTCTATGCTCATTTTCATGATTTTGTCCACGTTTTGATAATATATATATATATACATGCCACATATACTCTAGTTACCCACCACCAATAAATTATGTTTTCTTCCTCATTTTTATGATGGATATTTAAAAATATATAATGAAATAAATAAAAAGAAAGGGTATTAAAAAAAGTAGTATTGCTTCTATCTGAATATACTCAGATAAAAAGGGCAAGTAATCATTTAAGATCGAGAACAAATCCATACTTATTGGGATCCGAGGCAACTTCGAAAGTGTCTATCAATTTTTCACCATCTGACTTCTGAATAATTGCATTCTTTAGGGGGACCTCTTTGTAGTTTGTATCCAGCGATGCCAGTTTATCAAGGACCGAAAAACCATCTAGTACCTAAGTAAAATAAGGTATTGAAATTCCATATATTTATAGAAGGAAATAATAGGGTTGCTACCAAGCTGGCAGCCTTTACATAGTTTTCGTTGCAATTTTTACATTTTTAAACCACCAAATAGTTAATACTTGATCGATGATACTTTAATTATCTAATTTACAATCAGTTGAGTCTTTTTCAAAATCTGACAAAAACAGCAAAATGATCCTCCAATGCCATTGCTGGCACGCAAAGCGTCGGCTGGACGTTTTTGTTGCTGCATATTTTTTTTACAGGGATAAGTAACAAGTCTGTTTATGACCCTTACTGCAGTGGTGATAGATCTCTGTGGCCCATATTGACAGAAAGAGCACCAATCTATTCTACTACCGCAGGGTCTAAACATGAAAGTTAAATTTTTATTTTAACTTCAATTCTGTCAGAAACTAAAAAGAGAAGCCTCTTTTTAGTTTCTATAATTATATAATAATGTATAATTGGTATGTAATTAGGAATCTTGGCCAAAAACACTGCTCTGAGAAATTCTTAATAGCCTTTCTTGTTGCAAAAACAGGAATAAAATAAAGTTGCTGCATAAATTGAGTTGAAAAAAAGGAGAAATTTTTCTTTCAAGGAATATAGAGTTAACTTGACTGCTGCTTTTAAACCACAAAAATACATACCCATGAAATACTTACTATAACCTTGATTGGTACCTAGAATTTCTAGCCTGAACCGCCATTAAATCTGATTTTATTAAGTAACTAAGGAACCAGGATACAACATTAAAAACATAACAAAAATCAAACATACTCAACAAGGATATTATAATTTAGAAAGATTAAGCAGTCACTTTGAACGAAGCTGTGGCGAAATGAGTTCATTTGATCGTAAGCAGAATAGCAGTGCAGTCCAAGTAAGGTGCCACCTAGTTAACCTAGTAAATGTAAGTTTTCCCTGAAAGGGAGTTTTAGATTTTGGGGTTCCAACTTTTTCCGTTGGAAACTTAAATTTCTAGTGATAATTTTATGAGAAATGACTGGGTGACAATAAGCCCCCTCCTTTGTTTTTCCTTTATACCAAACCCTCATTTATCCCACCAAGATATCTGATAAAAAATTTTGATAGCCATTTTGATGTAATAGTCAAAAGATCCCATAAATATGCCTATGCGATTGACATGACGCCCAAAACCGATGTGGTAAGATTTATAAATCATACAAATCGCCAATAATATAAACTTTGGCCTTATAATCAAATGGTATCATTTCAAGTAAGGTATGCAAAGGGTGCGAAACTTTCAAGAATAGTATTATTATTCTAAAGGATTACAAAAATTTGTCGGAAATCGAGTGGGTTCTGAAACTCAGACATGAGTTTAAGTAGGCCTGGGGGACCTGTTAGAGAAATAAAACAAAAAAAGAAAATAATGTCCACCAAAACAGGCCTGATAACGACCCAACAAAATTTCTCCACCCAATTCTCATGAAAGATTAACTTTAGACGAGGTCTCACAATTACTCAGGAGATGAATTCAAAATTATCACAGATAGCATAGGAGAAAGAAAAGGGGAAGGACAGTGGAACTTCAAATATTGTTTTGGAGAAGGGGATAAATATGCTGTATTTCGAGTTTATTAGGATTATATGGGACAAGGGGGGTTGATTTAAACTTTGAATTCTAACATCGCTAACGAACAGATAAGATCCTAACATATTATGCCTCGAATATGCATCAAAGTTTTAGTGCTATGAGTCCAGTAGGGACAAGAATTCCCTTATTATGAAATTATAAAGCAAACCAAAAAACACTATCTCACTAAACTCACTAAACTCACTATACACTATCTCACTAAACTCACTAAACTCACTATCTCACTAAAAAACACTAAACTCAGCAGCTTAGAGGAAGAAAGTTAAGGTTTCAAGCATTGTGTGTTTGAGGGGAAGAGGGGTATACACACTGTCTACAGAAGGTTATTCACTAGGGAAAACTAAATGGGAAACTTTGTGCTTCAGGGTAAAAACAACAGTGTAGCTATAGTGTCCTAGAAATGACCTTTGAGTTAAAGCTGAAACCTCAATGCAATTTTAGAGAGGAGGGGCAAGTGAACTTCGAGTTTTGATTTGGGGGGAAGAGAGAGCAAAGGCATCTAGAGATTCGGTCTGCAATATCACTGAAATTTTTGGCACTACGAACATGTGTTAGACTAGAATCAATCCAAGTGAAGTATAGATACAGAACCAAGGAAATGATATGCGGCAAGGCTATCAAAATACCGTATTTGCATTACCTCATAAGCAGCTTTGGAGATTTAATTAACATTCTTAGGACGTGATGGGGGTCAAATAGACCTCAAATTTTGACTTGGAGGGAAGGACAGAAGAAAGTTGAATATCTAGGTTATCAAAACTTGGATATGTCAGGAACAGCAGTTGGAGATTGGGCAGAAACTTTCGGCATTTTGGCGTGGGAAGAGGCAAGAGGTCTACATATTTTGTGAATAGAGTGAGGAGATGTGGGAGGTAAAAAGAAATTAAAAAATCCAATCCTCCCAAAAAGTTTTTAAGTATTGACCCTAGTGGAATTTTTAATGCATAATATCTCAGGAAAGACAACGAGGATTCAGTTGAAGCTTCGAACCCAAAGCATAATAATCATTATGCTTGGGGAAGAGATAAGAATAGAAATGTTTTTGTTTCCAAATTTCTCGCCTGAAAAAATACTGGAAATTTTCTTTGAAAGCTTGAAACGTTAGTCCACCAGCTATTTGGTCAAAGGTTCCTTTGTACACAGATAGGCTTGGAAAAAAAAATGTTTCACCTGAAGATAGGACAAAAAACTTTCCTTATCCGATATTTCAGAAAAATATAGATCTTAATTACAAGGATTCAGGTTTTAGCTTTGGCAGTTGTCCTCTGGGGGAGTATTTTAAATTTAGGGCTGATGACTAAAAATTAATGAATTTTTCTGTTCCATTTGACATTTTTAAATCCACTTCAAGAATCTAGATACCTGTGGGAAAACACTTATAGCTAAAGTCACAAGAATATACATGGGATACATATACATTACTTTTATTTAGTCGGGCTTACATCTGTTTCTTAGCGACAAATGGGACAATAACGCAGTTAGGCGTAATTTCAAATCATCGCTCAGCGAAAGTTTTTACAAGTTTTACAACATTTAATAGCAATAGCGTATTGAATAAGTAGAATCATTAGGCTCTATTGAACGCGGTTCGAGTATCAAAACACGTAGTTTCGATATCAAAACGCAGTTCGAAATCTCACAGAAAGAGAGGTAAAATGAAAATAAAAAGTCCTGCAAATCCATAAAACCTTTGGAATAAATCACAAATATTGCTGGCTTATACTAATAGTGTTTATTTTACCATTAAGTTTAATTTCATATTATAAAAGTACGGCCTAGCACTTTAAAGAGGCTTTTGAGATTTATAAATACCAAAATTTAGTTCTAGGTTTAAAAGAGACATGGGTGACATAAGAATAATCGACTCGTATTTTGGTTTTCTCAAACGAGAAGCTGATAGTTTATTCATCATTTAGGTAAATTTTGTACAATTCTCATATTCACAAAATCAAACTCCCAACTCCCAAAATCAAACGCTCCCAACTCATTCAGATCCAAAGGAGCTATTGGAAAAGAAGCCGTAATTAAATTTAATTTAAATTAAATTTAAACAATATCTGTCATGTTTTACCTCATTGTTGAAGATCAGCTCATTTAGAAGATCAGCTATATTTTGGGTGCCATTGACTTCTTTCCCGCCACTTGTTGTTAAACTGCAGAATTTCTTAGGGTTCAACTCACTCTGGTTGACGAGTCTTCTCTAAAAATTACGGTACAGTTGTTTGGTGAGATTCCTTAATTTATTTTGGCCTTTGACATATTTTTCATAATTGCCTGGCTTATCCTTTTTTATCAAATGCCATCTTTTTAAGTTTCTTTGTCCTCTTATGCTAGCTGTCATGAATGGTAAGGTCTCAGGTATGGGGGTAAAACTTTCTTTTGTGTTCTGCTGCCAAGTTTCCATGAGTAGAGCCCAGAATTTCTCCCACTACTCGTTGATTCCACCCTGGATGGTCAACTCCCAGTTAATCTGCCTCGACCTGACCCTAATCGCCTCGTAGTCTGTAAATATTTTTATGTCTATTTCTAGTTTTGTGTTTATGTGTAACTAAACATTTATTCCAGGTGAGCAGCGTTGAATTTTGCTAATCGTAGATATTGGTGAGTGACTCACTAGGCTTTAAAATTTTTTTAACTTTGGATTTTACCTGTTTGTTATTTTTTTTCGGTTCTATGTGGTGTTTGGTTTACAGATTTCAAATTCATCAAACTCTGGCTCGTATTTTCTTTGGCTTTCCAACATAAATTTTGAGGCAAAATTTATGCCATATATGTGGCAAAATATATATATTTTTCGAACATATATTTTTAATGGCAAATGACCACTAAAAATAAAAAAATAACAAGCTAATAGACTGTGGGGTAAACAATAAAGAAAATTCGGTACTTGTGCATTATATCCTACACAGCGCTATAGACAGTACAAGGAAATACAGTACTCTTGCATAATGTGGGCCTCTCGGGTTAACTACTATAGAGTAGGCAATGATAAAACCCGTTTTTCACATCTTTACCGCTATGGACTAGGCAAAGATAGCGTGCTTTTCATTGCGTATACGATATTAAAATGTGTTTTTTTTGTGGTATAAGAGGGGAGCTACCTAGGTTAGGTTACGTATGTAATATATGCTATGCTTTACCCCCCCATCCCCCTAATGTGTAAATATATAGCCCAAATTAGTTTCTCAACTATTATATATTCATCCTATTTTATTTTATTTCACCAGCATAAACCAAAATTGACTTTTTAGAAAGGCCCGCATAATGCAAGAGTACCGGAAATACTACAGAAAACCAATCAAACGGGTATTTGCAATGGGTAAATGGACTGCAAAGCGTGATTTCTAAATGCGTTTACGATATTTAAACTGTTGTTTTTTTGGGTTTAGGGGGGGGGGTACCCAGGCTAGGTATTTAATATACGCTATGCTTTACCCAAAACCCCACCCCACCCCCCTAATGTGCAAATATGTAGCCCAAATTTGTTTCTAAACTATTATATATTCATCCTATTATATTTTATGTCATTAGCGTTAATCAAACTTGACTTCTTTCGTGTTTAGGATGTAATGCACAAGTATCGAAAATTCATTAGCAAAGAAAAACATTCAGAAATTAAAAAACTAAAGAAGTATGGCGTACCTTTCCAAAAGCAACATGTTTATGATCTAGCCAAGGGGCTGCAGATGTAGTAATGAAAAACTGGCATCCATTTGTATTGGCTCCTCTACTCGCCATTGCAACGATTCCTGGCATTGTGAAATTTACCTTAAAGCTCTCATCAGGGAAAACAGTGCCAAATATGCTAGTACTCCCACGGCCATCTCCGTAAACCACATCACCTCCTTGAACTAGCGAGTTTTTTATCACTCGATGAAATTTTGAGCCTGTGTAACTTTTTCCTTCAAAGCCCTCGGTGGCTAATGTGAAAAAATTATTTACTGTTTGAGGGACTTCTTTGCCAAACAGACCAATTTCTAGATCTCCCAGGATTTCCCTGTTGATTGTTATTGTGAATATAACTCGATGGGTGACTTCAAAGTATTCGACTGCCTTAAAATAAAATTTTGAATTAAATACAAAATATCAAATAATTATTATTTTTTTTCATTTCAATGTTGGTTTTGGTTGAAATTAATAGCAACCTTACTGCGGTTTGGAGGGAAAAATTTGAGAAGATAGACACAAAAAACATTTGGAAAAAAAGGACCAAAAGTGCAAAGTTCGCAAAAATTATCAAAAATTGCGATATTTTACGGATAAATACAGGCTTTGAAAACTTTACAGGTTTTTCTTACAAATGTTGGTTATAAAATATGGAAATTTTTACGAAATATTGACCAAAGTTTTCACTTCCATTGAATGCTCCTGACAGGCACTCTTTGGTGTGGGCAGTATCATGCCATGGCGTAGGTATTGTCATGTGTAAGCCATTCAAATCTGCTAATTTAAGAAAGCAGTTTCGACCTTTGGACTTTTGCTAAGATTGTGTAATTTTAGGAATCAACACATACTAGGCTTCTTAAACTTGCACGGGAATGGCTTGCATATTTAGTCACTCGTATAACTGAAACTGATTGACAAACTTCTAAAAATATATTTCGCTTCCGGTCAAGCACAAATGACACTAGCCGTTAGCAGTCTAAGCAGTTTGAAGTTTGTCAAAATTCTAAAAATATATATTTTTTTTTCGGTCAAGCGCAAATGACACTAGCCATTAGCGGTCTCTTGCGTGCAGTGAACTCACTCTTAATTATGATTAAATAAAAATAAAAAGTTTTTTCAATTGAAAGTAAGGAGCAACATTAAAATCCCCTAATGTACTAATTTAAGAAAAAAGATTTGACCTTTGGACTTTAGCTAAGATTGTGTAAATTTGGGAATCAATGCATACTAGCCTTAAACTTGGACGAAAATGGCTTGCATATTCAGTCATTTATAGAACTGAAACTGATTGACAAGCTTCTAAAAATATATTTTACCCCAGAATATTGAGAATACAAACAGGTAGCAGAAAATAAAAAAATCTTTCTGGATTGTTTTGGAGTGTTCTTATGGGTTTCCGTAGATAGTGCAGTAGCGTAACCCAAGTAAAGACTGAAATATTGTCCATGTACTATTTTTCCCCAGGCCACTTCTGGCCTGGGGAACTTCAATCTATAATCTAGTACCGTCACAAAACTTGTATCTTTCATACATATGCTGGTACTTAAAAATTTGAAACTCAACAATATATGAAAACCACAACAGTTTCTGAGCTCGATTTAAATTCAGTACGCTTTAAAGCGATGGAAGGCCTAGATAAAAACTTCATAAGACAAAACCGCAGGCTGAAACTCAGACTGCAGATTGAGACAGTTTACTGTAGTGCAGTCTTATTTAGTCAAAATTATTGTTGCATGGCATAAAATGGTACTTTGTCGTGCTTTAAGAAGGGCGCCACATATTTTAATATCCGTTTAATAGCCCCTCTCCCCTTCTTTGCTACGCAATGACGACGTTCAATACGATTCTCTGCATTCCCGTTGGGCTGGAGACCATTAACTGAGCCACGCTATCCTACTCAGCTAAAATAGTTATTGTGTTGCTTAATGTGGCACTTCATTGCGCATTAAAAAGCCATTACACCTTTAAGTTTTTGTTTAAATGCACCCACCCATGATACACAACGACCCTAGAATTAATACAATCCTCCCTGGGGAAAAAAAGAAAAGAGAAGATAGAAGTAACACTACCCGTGTTAAAATTTTTTTATTGTATTTGACGGTATTTTTGAAGGATCTTAGCCTCTTATCCGAAATTCCCGGATATTTCTTTTCTTAATTAATTGTATTTTTTAGTTGAATGTGAATGAAAAGATACAATTTTGGAGATGGTGTGCCTGGGAAATATGTTTACCTAGACGGCTCCTTTAACGTCAGACGGCTCCTTGTTTTTCTAATTTAGGCTATCAAAGAGTTTAGTTCAATTTTTAGCATAGCTGCAACCATGATTGCAATGAAAATAACTTACCTTATTTGTTCCCCTTTAATTCCCCGTTAATGTCCCTTAAATGTTCCCCTTAAATAACTTGCCTAATAATTAATTAATGAATTAATTTCTTTAGGCGAGAGTACTGCCTTCAAAAATACAACTTGAACAACTTACATTGGTATTTTGTAAATTCGAAAAACAAAAAATTAGAACTATTAATAACAGTTGCATGACCAGTAGCTAATCTTTAATATCCCTTGAAATACTAAAAGCTCTTCAAAACACTGTAAAATTTTCTACCGTAACCGTAAGGCTTCAGTCACTTTTTTGGTTTCACAGTAGCGAAGAAAGGAAAGATTTGTGCCTTCATGCTGGAAGCTAAATGGAAAGATGAATAACTGGACTGAAATATGTGTTTATTAATGAGTGTATTTTAATACGTAGCACAAATTATACCAAGTATCCACCTCAACAGCCCCAAGAGGCTACAAAACACGTAAATGTTGGGTGTAGTGAGAATTACAAATAACTTTTCAGCAAAAAAAAGGTTAACGTGGAAAATAAAAACGACAAAAAATAGAGAAAAAAAGGTGTGCAAGAAAAGAAATCTTAGGCAGTAGTGTATGCAAGACCTTACTCTGGAAAATTGTATAGGAGTTTGAACCCTCCCTCCCCTAAATGATTGCGCGACTCGTAGAAATTTAATAAACATGGATACAAACACATCAACTTTCAGCTATCGGCTATCAACTTTTTGGGACAGAGGCTCTATTTTTGTCCCAAAAGAGTGAAAATGCTATGGAACGAAAATTTTCAGATAGCTCATCAATTTGTCACAAAATCATCAACTGGAAAAGAGAGACTCCTTTAAAAAAAAAAATTAAAATCTCTTTTTTTGAAGTATTAGCTCGCGTCTCGTTTATTTCTAGTACTTTTTTATAGTTACGCATTATATTAACCTCATAGCTCAGCGTTTCTTCGGTACCAAGTCCTAAAACTAACTAACAACGAGAAATAGAAAAATACTTGAAAGCCTGTTTAATATTTTGGCGGTGCCGAGGTAGAGTCTGCCATTATTTGAAACTATATCTAGCGGAGTACATGTGGCAGGCGGCAGTGACAACAGAAGGCAGAGATCCCTTCAAAGAGATTCTTACTGACGTCTATGCGCTCTATGAGGCCTGTTTTCCATAATTCTCTTATGTAATTTCCATAATTTTGTTATTAAAGTATTATGTTTTCTTCATATTTGTTATATTTCAGTAGTATGCTATTAAGCACTCCGAGCGGGTCCATGTCCCGAAACCGGTTTCCAAAAATTTCGAGAATTTCAAGAATGATGTGTTATCTGTTATTGCGTAATCATTCATATTTTCATCTTTCCAAAAACGTGCAAACTGGTTTCCAAGAATTTCGCAAATTTCAAGAATGATGCGTTATCTGGTATTGCGTAATCATTCATGCTTTCGGTGAAACAACACAACGAATAAGGGCAGGCCCATATACTGACTTCAGAGAATTTTTTGGCATGTTTCCGAGAATTTCAAGAATGATGTGTTATCTGGTATTGCGTAATCATTCATTTTGTCGAAGAAACAATACAATACGTGTGTGACAGCCCTCACATCTGGTGCTTTTAGATACCAACTGAGCCAGCAACACTTTTAGCTTGTAAGCAGTAGTTTTCCATTGAAAACTTCCATCTAATGTATGAATTGAACGTGAGACCTATTGTTTCCTATGGTAAAAGAACGACACTTTACCTCACTATGCTAACAAGTCATTGATGAAATTATGTTCTTAGAAAATTCTAGGCGATCAATGTATTGTTTCATGGACGCTGGTCAACTAGTGTTAAGCGTCAGTACATCGTGACAAGTTATTTGCGCAATCGATCTCTCAGTTAGATATATGGTAAACGCAATCATTGATTTGTTTCCGGGCACCTTTTTTGCATCATTCCGGGAATATGCATGCCACGGTGATTTGAGATGCTTGCTGTACAGATGTAGGCTATTCTTTTCATGGTCAATAATTCTTGTTTCGATCTCCAAAAATTGTAATGACTACAACCGGGCAGGTATCAATTCTGTAATGTAATGGTCCTGTGCACATCTGTTTTCCATTATCGAGGTTTGCGCATGAGTTAGGGTCCCCACATGACCATTCAGGACCCTATTTTCCCCTCCAAGACCCTATGTCCCCCTTCCAGGTACCCATCTCCCCTCCAGGTTCCAAATGCCCCCTCCCCTAAATTTTTTAAACTTTGATTTTGTCATTTTCTTTTTTATTTATAATTTGTTTTAATTTTCTTAGGCTTGACATTTTTTACACACAGGAACACACAGGGCACACAAAAAGCACATTAAACCTGATTACTGTGACCAACAAAAAAGATTCCAACTCTTGCAAGTTCTCTGGTATCAAAGAAATCCTTTGACAACCTTCCATTAGGCGTCTGTATTTCAACATCCTCTTGATAAAGAGCACTACCTTTTTCTTGTGACAGTAAAGGCTGAGAGGTATACCTAGGTGGTTGCATAAAAAAATAAAATAGTTTTGACTATAGCTTCTTGATTCCATTTATTGCTCATAAATCTCACAGCCTCCGGTTAAAACAGAAGGTTTCACTGAAATCTTTCCCACATCAACTCATAGAACAAACGGATATGGTTCAAAGTGTCTTCTATGTTGATCTATAAGAAAATCGCAATCTTACCAGTTTCCAAACATACTTCAACAAAAATCACACTGAACCTTGTCACTGTGGCCAGTAAAAAAAATCCTACTAATGCGAGTTCTTTGATTTCGATGTAATTCTTTGACCACATTGAATGTCCTTAGTCTAACAACCCATTGAATGTCCTTAGTCTAACAACCTTTCGTTTAAGAGCACTGCATTTTTCCTGGGTAAGATTTTTAGGATGATGCAGTTCACAACTTCTTTGTCATGATATCTGCATATCATGAGAGCACTGCATATCATGATTCCTAGCCATTGAAAATGGTTTCTTATATTACTCCAGTGTATAATTAATCTTGATCGAAAGCATACAATAAACCAACTACTATCAATTGCCAAGCACAGGGTACCAATAAGACGCTCGCATAAAAAAATAACATCCTCTTAGACACAGATAGAGAGAGAGAGAGAGAGAGAGAGAGAGAGAGAGAGAGAGAGAGAGAGAGAGAGAGAGAGAGAGAGAGAGAGAGAGAGAGAGAGAGAGAGAGAGAGAGAGAGAGAGAGAAAGAGAAAGAGAGAGAGAGAGAGAGAGAGAGATTAGAAATCAGCCGCTCAGTCACAAAGACAAAGAGAAAGAGAGACAGAGACAAAATCAGCAAAAAACAAACAAAGACAGGTACAAAGACATGCACACAGACGCTCAGTAACACAGACACGATTGGAGAAATAGAAAAAACGCACACAAAAACCCAAAGTCAGACACACTTACACAAAAAGATAGGCACAGAGACATGCAAACAAACGCTGAGTCACAAGAAAAAAACAAATTCAGACACATAAAGACAGGCACAGAGACAAGCAAACATACGCTTAATCAAGCAGGAATGGTGGGAGAGAGACAAGAAACACCCAAAAAACCCAAAGTCAGAAACATAAATAAACAAAAACAAGTACAGAAACATGGAAACTGACGCTCAGTCACATAAGCAGGGTGAGAGTGAGACAAAAAAACAACAAAAACACAAAAACAGACACGCAAATACACAAAGACAGGCAGAGAGACATGCAAACATGTGCTCAGTCACACAGGCAAGGTGGGAGAGAGACAAAAACACACACAAAAACACAATTTCAGACGTAAAACACACAAAGACAGCCATAGAAACAACCAATAAGATGCTCAGCCATAGAGGCAGGTTGAGAGAGAGACAAAAAAAAACACACAAAAAACTCAAAGTCAGACACACAAACACAAAAAGACAAGCACAGAGACATGAAAACAGACGTTCATTCACACAGGCGCAATGGGAGAGAGACAAAAACACAAACAAAACACATATTCAGACACACAAAGACAGATACAGAGACATGCAAACAGACGTAGAGTCAAACAGGCACAGTGGGACAGAGACCAAAAACCACAAACAAAACAGAAAGTCAGACACACAAACACAAAAAGACGGGGACAATAACATACAAACAGACACTCAGTCACATGGGCAAGGTGGGAGAGAGACAAAAAAAATGCCAAGTCAGATACACAACAACAGACACAAAGACATGCAAACAGATGCTCAGTCACACAGGCACGGTGAGAAAGACACACAAAGACAGGACAAGAGATATGCAAAAAGTCGCTCAGGATAACTAACACGATGGGAGAGAGACAAAAACACAAACAAAAACACAAAGTCAAACACCCAAAAACACAAAGACAGGCCCAAAGATATGTAAACAGACGCTCAGTCACACAAGCACGGTGAGAAAGAGACAAAAATACACACAAATCAAAAAGTCAGAGAGCACAAACACAGGCACAGAGACATGCAAACAGACGCTCAGTCAGACAAGCACAATGGGAAAGAGACAAAAACACAAACACAAAGTCAGACACACAAACACACAAAGACAGGCACAGAGACATGAAAACAGAAACTCAGTCAAACAGGCACGGTGGGAGAGAGTAAAAAACACACATAAAAACACATAGTCAAACACAAAAAAGACAGGCACAGAGACATGCAAACAGACGCTCAGTGACACAAGCAAGGTGGGAGAGAGACAAAGCACATACACAAAACCACACTTTCAGACAAATAAACACACAAAGGCAGGCACAGAGACATGCGAACAGACACTCAGTCACACAGGCACGTTGGGAGAGAGACAAAAAAACACACGCAACAGACAAAGTCATACACACAAAAACAGACCCAGAGACAATCAAACATACGCTCAATCACAAAGGCATGTACTTACTTGTACTTGTATTTGTTACGGGAAAAGACGCGGACACCCCACCCGGCATCTATAAGACTACGTATAATGAACTCCCATTTATTGCGATCTTGTGCCAGCTCTTCAGCAAACCGGAGCCATCAGCTCTCCCACTATCTGTCAAACTTTCGAAATCCACCAATGGGGTGAAGGTTGTTTTTGGCAGTTGTCCACCAATTCTTAAATTGACCGCCAGGTCGCCTGTGCCAATCTGGAGACGGGGTGGCTATAAGCACTTGCCTTATGATGCAGTCATTGGGTCTTCTAAGGACATGACCAAGCCAACGCAGTCTTCTCTGTTTGACAATCATGGTGGCGGGTTCGATTTTACAGCAGCGGTGGCGCACATCAAGATTTGAGATTCTGTCGGAGTATCGAATCCTTAGAAGATTTTACAGACAGCGATGGTCAAAGACTTCCAAATCATGGAGATGAAGCACCTTCAGTGGCCAAGTTTCAACTGCATAGAAGAGAATACATCTAACGGCCACTTTATACACAGAAATTTTTGTCTTCACGATGATCTCCCGCCAGATCCACAAATGGCGGTGAAGTTGTGAGAAGATGGCTTGGGCTTTGTTGATCCTGTTCTGTACGTCAAGGTCATAGCCTACAAAAGGGTCTATTATTGAGCCAAGATAGGTGAAGCTGTCGACTTTTTCCACTTCTTGTCCGTAAAGCACAAGCTGATAATCCGACTGTATGTTTAGGTCCATGACTTTAGTTTTGGCCGTGATGATTTTCATACCCAGTAGCTGAGAGCTCTCTCTCTCTCTCTCTCTCTCTCTCTCTCTCTCTCTCTATCTCTCTCTCTCTCTCTCTCTCTCTCTCTCTCTCTCTCTCTCTCTCTCTCTCTCTCTCTCTCTCTCTCTCTCTCTCTCTCTCTCTCTCTCTCTCTCTCTCTCTCTCTCTCTCTCTCTCTCTCTCTCTCTCTCTCTCTCTCTCTCTCTCTCTCTCTCTCTCTCTCTCTCTCTCTCTCTCTCTCTCTCTCTCTCTCTCTCTCTCTCTCTCTCTCTCTCTCTCTCTCTCTCTCTCTCTCTCTCTCTCTCTCTCTCTCTCTCTCTCTCTCTCTCTCTCTCTCTCTCTCTCTCTCTCTCTCTCTCTCTCTCTCTCTCTCTCTCTCTCTCTCTCTTCTCTCTCATTACATTTAATGTAATGTGGTCAAAGAATTTCCTCGATACCAAAGAACTCCAAATACAGGATTCTTTCTTGTTGGCAACTGTGATCAGGTTCTTCGTTCCTGTTGTGCAGGTGTGGTTGGAAACTGGATAAAGGGATATGTGCTAATAGGTAAACATAGAAAACACTTTGAAACGTCTTTTTGTTTTAGGAGTTAATTTGGAATACATTACAAGTAAAACCTCTTGTTTTGACTGGAGGCTATGACATTTGTGAGTGATACATGGGATCAAGAAGCTATAGTCAAAACTATATTAATTTTTCTTTGCTACTACGATGGTATACCTCCCGACTTTTACTGTCACAAAATAAGTAGTACTCTTAAATGAGAAGATGTTAGACTACGGACGCTTAATGGAAAATGGTCAAAGGATTTTTATTGTTACCAGAGAATTTGCAAAAGCTGGATTCTTTTTTATTGGGCACAGTGACCAGGCTCAGTGTGCTTTTTGTATATCCTTTGTGTTTCTGCGTGTCAAAAAAAAACTAAGTCTAAAACTTAAAACAGAATCTAAGTCCAAAAAAATCGAATTGGGGATATGGAGCAGCACCTGGGGCCCTGTAGGGGAACTTTTGACCCTGAAGTTGGACTTAGGATCCTGGATGGGAATGTGGGGACCCAAACTCAAGTGCAATCCCCAGTAATGGAAAAACGATTTGGACAAGACCATTACATGACAAAAATGATAACTGCCCGGCCGTAGTCATTACAATTTTTGGGTATCGAAACGAGTTTCATTAACCATCAAAGGAATACGTCTGTCCAGCAAGCTATTCGAATTACTGTAGTTTACATATTCTCAGAATGATGCCAAAAAAGGCGCCCGGAAACAAATCACTGGTTACATTTACCATATATCCAATTGAGAAATCGATTGCGCTAAGATTTTGTTGCGATATAGTGACACTTAACACTAGTTGGCCAGGTCCCAGAAATAATACATTGATTGCCTAGAATGTAATTCTAAGACCATAATTTCGTCCATGACTTGTTAGCTTGGTCGAGTAACGTGTTGTTATTTTAGGATACAAATTAATGGGTCTTCCTTTCGATTCATGAGTTAGACCTATATTTCATAAAATCAATGGAAAACTGCTTAGAAGCTAAAAATGTTGCTGGCTCAGTTGGTATATCAAAGGAGCAGATATGAGGGCTGTCACAAAACATATTGTATTGTTCACCGACAACATGAATGATTACTCAGTACCAAATAACGCAAAATTCTTGAAATTCTCAGAAACATACCAAGAAATTCTCAGAAACTAGGATATTAGCCCACCTGTATTCATTGTATTGTTTCGCCGAGATTATAAACGATCACGCAATACCAGATAACACCTAATTCTTGAAATTCGGGATATTTTCGGAAACCGGTTAGCACATTCTTGGAATGATGACAATATGAATGATTACGCAATACCAGATAACGCTTCATTCTTGAAATTCTCCAAAACCGGTATTGGGATATGGGCCTGCGCGGAGTGCATACTAGCATACTACTTATTTCATTAGGATTAACTTAACTGCATTACTTGGGCGGTGTTGATATTATACGTAAATACCACAAATTTAGTCAAGGCTAGCAGGCTACTGTAAAATCAAAGAAACACTTTTAATGGCTCATTTTCTACCTGCCTCTTATAAACTCGTCGTAAAGTGCCTCGTCGTAAAGTTCGTCGTAAGTTTCTCTCCATCGTAAAGTGTCATAAGGAACCTCCTTGAGTAGAAAGGCTGGAAAGCAGAATAAGGGTAACATTTAATTATTCGTGGTGTAAAATCCATGACAGGAGCTTTACAATCCCCCCTCCCCTTTCTCCAGTTTGCCAAACCCCCTTCCATGCCCTTTTAGTTTCCCTCCGTCCAAACAAGTTTGATAAAAAATTTTAAATAGCTATCTTGTTCAAATAGTCTAGAGGCCAAATAATTATCCTTACGGGTGATAACATAGTAATCCCTGTAGCTTTTGAGAGGAATGCCGAACATAATCAGACACACAGTGTATGTGCTGGTTGTCAAAAAGTCGTATTAGCAATATATAGGGAACGGTTGAGGGTATTAAGTTGAAACGTTCAGGAGAAGTTGAAGAGCTACTGATGGACAACTAGGTACCTTGTGCCTTTTTAGATGCGCGCCTTCCTCTCCCTCGTCAATATTCTTAAAGGGTAATTTTGATCAAAACAATAAAAAGGCCTTTGAAAGTTTCAAGCTATAAGCTATTACAGGGATATAGCTGTTAAGCCCTTCAACCAAGGGCAAAGCTAAGGTTTGGAGTTTGGAAGGGTAGAGGCACTGCAATGGTTTTGAATTTGAAGGGGCAAATAAAGGATATGCTGAAAAAATTGTCAAGCGTGCCGACAAATGGGGATACATAAGTTAATTTAATCAAATGTAAATGTTACTAGATTTAACTTGATTTGTTAGAGAATTCTAAAACACAAAAACCAACTGATTACAAAAGAACAAATCTTAAAGATGCATACACCTTTGTTTTACTTTCCACTGGTTACTCCAACTCAGCAGCTTTGTCTTTCTAGGTGTAGTAAAGCATAAGTGAGTCAAGTCTATCATCATTCATAGTTGACCTCAATCTGTTTTTAACCATTTTCGTCTTATTGAAGATCGGCTCACCAGCTGAAGTCAAGGGCACGGTTCTTATAAAAAACGAAAGCTCTATTGACATGAAGAAAAGGAATCTTAAGCTCTTTCGCAATAGAGAAGAGCTGTCCAAAATTCTGTTTATTAGTCTGAGTTGGCTTTAAACGTTCCTAGAAGATTTCTATTTCTGACTTTTGTGCTTCTGGTTGTATCGGCATAAGAGGAAAATCTACCGCTAACTTATTACATTTCGAAGTGTTTAGCTTTGCTGCACATTTGAAGATGGGCAAAAGAAGCTGCTGAAATCCGGCACGCGATTCCTGCAGCTCTTTACTTAATAAAGCTATTGTCATTTGAATTTTGTAGTATAATAGCCGATCATGCCTTTATTCTTGGTTGCTTCTGTTCTCACTCCTTCATCAGGAAATCTACTTGGAGTGCGAAAAACAACTTTTTTTTCGTCAGAGGAATAACTGCCGACTTCGTCAGAATGCCCAAAAGGATCAGTGAGAGAAAACAGTGCTGTTGCAATCGGTATAGAAGCTTCAACTTGACTAACACGCTCTCTGTTGCTGGTACATAGCAGATCTTCAAATAAAGAAGTCGCTTTCATGTAATGCCATGTTGATAAAATATCCAAGACAATCGACTGAAGATCTCTTATTAGGGTGCTGGTCTGGTGCATGATATTCCTCATGACCATTAACTCAGTGATGAAATCTAGCCGCATAATTTTTGATTGAAGTGACTTCCATTTCACTTCTGTTTCACTTTCGACATTTGTTGAGTCTCTTATGTCATATCAGAGACCAGCTATTTCAGGAAGTGTGCTCCAAACTGCTTTAAGTGATTCGTGTCTTACCGACCAACTCGTGTCTGACAGTCGTTTGAGGCTAAGCTACCCTTCTTTTGACGTAATAGCCTCTTGCTACAGGTTGATCCGCTTAGTACCACTTGTGAAGAAAACATACAGTTTTTTCAACACGTCAAACATATTTTTGGTCAAAATGCATTCCTTGCAACAATTTTCGACAATAATGTTGTATCGATGAGCAAGGCAATGAATATATGGTATTTCTTGCCTAACCAGACGTGAAATATTGGCCTGAAATTCTTTAAACCTCCCCAACATATTGCTTGGAAAGTCATATGACTGGAATGCTAACTTTTCTAGATCTACTTCAAACTTCTTGAAAATTTTAAAGATTTTTTCTAGCTATGTCAGCTCCTTTTTGGGAGGGGCAATTGATAAAGAAAAGGAACAGTGCCCTTACAGTTCCATTTGAATTAAAATTCCTCTTGGCTCACAGCTAGTGTAGTATCAGCAAAGATACCATAGAGTTTCGATCGCTTTACTTCATCAATAACCTTCGTTAGATCTTTTTGCCTGCTATGCTTTTAAAATAATTTTATAAGAAGCAGCTAAGGTTAGGAATTAGATGGGTAGCTTTCCTTTGTGACACTTTAGCCTTCGTGCCATCTCCGCGTTATGATATCCCAGTAACTTGACAAGCTCAATAAAGTTGCCCCGTCGTGACCTTTTCCTTGAAATGGGAATCTTTGTTTAACGAGTGTGATAGTGACCTCTATCACCATTCTTACGATTTTTCGATTTCTTTCTATTTCTCTCTTTTCTTGATTACTGTATCTTTGCTCCGCTTTTCTTTTTTGAATAAATATGGGAGCCAAGCCTAACGGCAGGTAAAAGCAACGAGATCTGGGAATGAAGCTTTAGGGTTTTTTTCACTCAATGTGGAATTGAAGTAAACTTGGCTTTTCGTCTTTAATGCGCATCTTGTGGCATTAACGCATGCCTTCACAAAATGCCATCTCTCTCTCTTATCTACCCCTTCCTGTTGGAAACAAAGCACAGGCAAAGCAGCAAGCCTGTTCTTTCTCAATGCTGTACTCAGGTGAGGGCATTGGTACCTGGTCTTGATAAAACGGTTTTGGTGTTTAGGTGTTAATTTTTCGTCTAGTTGTTGTAGACCGCTTTCTCCTCAAGCTCGCTTTATTGAAAACCAGGGAATGCTCACTTTGGTCTACGAACTTGAAAAAAAAACTGACGGAAATAATTCCCCAGATCCAAGGTCTCAGTCGCAAAGATGACCTCTTCAACAAAGGCCGCTTTTCTTGATTGTCTCTTAAAGATCCCTTGCTTCTTTACCTTTGTTGACGAAGAGTTAAATTGCTTACAACAGTTCAAAAGCCTTCAAAAAAACCCAAAACTTTGATGAATTATATCATTCTCCCACAAACTTATGACAAATATAATTGAAATCAAGTATTTTGCAGGCATCAAGACATGGCTAAATGTAGAAAAAGCCAAGACAGATAGTCTGAGTGATTGAGAGGCAAATCTGGGATAGGCTCTTTTTAGGATTGTATAAAAATGACGTCATTCCAGATATAATTCATCAAACTTTTGATTTTCTATTTTAAGGCTTTTGAATTGTTTTAATCCCTTGTTAAGATATATATAAATATTTTTACAATTACCTGTTTTTTCTATCTTTCCGCAATTTAATGTCTTTTCTTATTGCGGTCTATTCAAAATATTTGAATACGAAGTCCAATTTCTACCAAGATGTCTACAAAGCTTCAAACTTTTAGTTTTCTTTTTTAAGGTTTTAGAATTGCTATAATGTCCTGTAAAAATATATACAAATATTTCTGCAATTACAATTTTTTCGTCCCTTAGGCAATTTAATGTCTTTTCATTCTGCAATCTATTCAAAATATTTGATTATTACAGCAAGTCTGATTTCTAACAACGATTTCTACAAAGCATTACGCTTTTTTTTAAGTTTTGGATTTGCTGTAATCCCTTGTCAAAATATGTACAAATTTTTCTGCAATTACCAGTTTTTTGCTTTTTAAGCAATTTAATGTATTATTGCTCTTTAAGCAATTTAATGTATGTACATAAAAATGACGTCACTCACATAAATATATTTTTTTTTCCAAAATTAAGACTCTTAATTAATTTTCTCAAACTTTTGACCCAGTTAAATCGTTTTTAGACCAGAATATACCAGGATGCCAAATTTCCCGAAAAAATAGTTCGAGAAAATTGTTTTCGAGAAATCATGCACACATAAACAAATAAATATACAATTTTATATATATATATATATATATATATATATATATATATATATATATATATATATATATATATATATATATATATATATATATATATATATATATATATATATATATATATATATATATATATACACACACACACACACACACACACACATATATATATATATATATATATATATATATATATATATATATATATATATATATATATATATATATATATATATATATATATATATATATATATATATATATATATATATATATATATATATATATATATATATATATATATATATATATATATATATATATATATATATATATATATATATATATATATATATATATATATATATATATATATATATATATATATATATATATATATATATATATATATATATATATATATATATATATATATATATATATGTGTGTATATATATATATATATTACAGGGTGCGTCCAAAAAGTAATGACACTTACTGTATAAAGAGGAATTTATTTATCCAGCATCTCAAAACACTTCAAAATAGTTCGCTTTGGCGTCGATGCATCGCTACCTGCGGGATTTCCATGATTCAGAGGCTCCCTCGAAGTCAGCTTCCAAAATGCCTTTCGAAGAGTTGGTTATGGCTTTCTGGATGGCGGAAACGTTACAATGTTGTGTACCATCGACTTCCACATGTTAAGTTACTCCGCTATGAATTACAGACTCGACCGACGATTGGAGTCCAAGAGTCCTTTAAATTTTGACACGTTCTCTTCCGTTGAACTCGCCGAAGGGCGTCAAGATCGACCTTTGTCTTGAATTCTCTCCCCCCTTCTTTGAAGTCCTTGCGCCGACAAAAACTTGGGCTTTCGACGTGGCATGGTCTCGGTAAGCCTCCTCAATCACGGTAAGACTCTCTGAAGCAGTATTGCGCAAGAGCAAGCAGAATCCCAAGAGATCGCTGCTCTGTCGTCCGCTTCATTCTTTACTTTTTATCCTGTGACCAAAATTAAAAAATCCACTTTGCGAAACTATCGATCCCCCCTCTCGTACTGTCCAGAAGTGACTATCGCGGGGTGCGATGCTTTGGCAAAACCCCAATCACCGATACCACCTATTGAGAGCTTGTATATGTATATATATATATATATACTTTATTCCAGAATTATTCCCTGAATTGAATTCTATTGTCTTGAGAATATTTTCCCTATTGTTTCTAAGTGTGTTTGTTTAATACGCAGTAAACTCCAACCGACATGACCTGTCAAGTGAGTTTTAAACCGGATCGCATTAATTTGGCGTGTTCTAACTTGCACAGATTAATTTGGAGAAAGAATTAGATCGGGAAAATTGAAAATCCCTTACGCTTAAATTAAAATTACAGCTTGCCAAAAGGAGGCCGACGTCTCGTCGGCTTCGGATTGCTTTGGAGATCGTTGACAAAAAGAGACCGTCGAAGCAAAGTGTTGACACTGAATACCGAAGGTTTGACGCTTAGAGAGAGACCCAATTTTAGCTGAGCCCCTGCTTTTAAATGGATAAGGACTGTCTTGAGTAATTGAATAAATTTAAATCTTATACTAACTAAAAACAGCCATATCTCTATATATACTAGGGTTTCATAATTCAAAAATCAATTGGTGCAAGTTGGAAATGACATCGGCTGACTATTTCCAAGCAGCGCTTTCAGGGTAATTGACCAACACAAAAATAAGCAACGTATGAAAACAAGTGAACAAGAGAAGATAAAACAAAATAAACATATCTCGTTCACTTAGAAAAACAAAACTTTTACTCTTTGTCAAACTCAAGAGAAATTTGAAATATCTCATGCGAGTTTTCTGTAGAGTTCAACACGCGCTAAAACAATCAATTTCAATTGAATGGCCGCCCTAGTGTCGAGTCAAATCTGAATCCTTTGTCTTAAAACGAAGCTCTGCAATAAATCCCAGGAGTATTTGTAGAAGAAACTGTTCCATTCCTTACATCAGCTAAAGTTTAAAAATGGCAGAGAATGGTGAAAACCTTTCAAAAAAGTGAGGTTTATTTCATTTTAAAGCAATTTATTGATCAATCCATCTATTTCAAGGCTAAGGCTTGCTGTTATATTACCTTGATCCTGTGGAACAGACAGATTACTAGCTTAAAAAATCTTATGTTTTTATTTGATGCAAGCTCTTGCTTGTCTTGTCTGCTTCAAAAATGCTTAACTTTTTGGCCACTTCTTTATTTTGTCACTCAAGAAACAAGCTTCTTAAGGTATTTGAATCTGTGAAAGTGTTGAATCAGTTTGGAACAAATTCATGTTCTACTTTACTGTTGCCTACAAAAGTCTGGGTGCCTACCAGAGAACCTTTGTGCTCTATTCATAAACTTTCCCAAAGAAACTTCCACATTGCAGCTATTGGATATTCTAAGAAAAAATGGAAAAGGTGTGAGCTGATTTTGTTAAATCATTAAGTTTAAATTCCTACAAATTAGGGTGTTTTAAAGTTAGTCTAGCCTACTAGCCTATAGAACCTTGTCTAGGGTAATACAGAGGGTAAATATTTTGCTATTAATATTTTTGACTTACAAATTAAGTGAACATACCACTAGATGCAATTTTTATGCTCTTCCTGAACATAATAGTTGCTTTTCTAGTAAATTCAATCTTAGTCCCTTTTAGCCTAGGACCCTTGAAAATAATATTATCATTCCATATTTGGTAAATTATTTGCAGTTCATATTATTGACTTACAAATAAAGTAAACATATCAATCAATACTTTTTTTATGCTCTTTCCAAATAGGGTGAACCAGGGTAATTTCAGACACTTTGACCTGTTTTTTGGATTCAAAAAATTCCTCCTGCCAGCAGACTTAAAATCTCGTCATAAAATCAGATTTGTATGAAAGTTCAGACTGTTAGCTTTCATACGAGAGCTAGAAACTTCCGAAATTCAAACTATAAAGGGGGTTGGTGACCTCATTTGAAATTTTCCCACTGTGTCTGGAATTAGCCACCAAAATGTAATTCCGGACAAGGTCAATATCTTTGTACCTGAAGGAGTAAAATCTTGCTTTGGTTGGCGGTATGAAGAACATCCCAAATCTATCGATTTCTTCCAGCTTGCATGATGCTGAAAATCAAATCCATTTTCAAGTGTCAAAATGGATTCTCACAATAATTTGATAATAAAGTGATTATACCACCACGAGCCAGCATTTAAATAGTCTTCTGAAGGAATGGGGGATCTGAAGACCTGGGCCCTCATCTCCTGCAACTACAGAATTCATCTGCTAACTTCCTTGAAATTTGTATATTAAAAATAAGGTAAAAATAATAAAAAAGACGACTTTAAATACTGATAAAAGCAAGTTTAAAAGCAAAACACAGAGGAACTAGGTGATCACTGCTTTTTTCCATAGCTTTTCTTCCTTTCCTTGTGGCGTTTCACCATTTTGTGATGCTTGCTTATAGTGAAGGGTCCAGTACCCTTCAGAGTAAGTGGCCCTCCCAAGATAAACTCTTCTGCAACGTCTGTGATGTCATTGATCTTGGACCAGCTAAACTTGTACATTGCTGCTGAGTTGAGCTTTAGGAACTTCATCCTAATGACCCCTTCATCAACAAATTCCACAATTCTGCCAAAATAAGGTGAGTCGTTGTAATACACAGCATAATAATGGTCAAGCTTCATTTTGATCTTTTTCTTGCTAGGGCCAGGTGGATCGAGGTCATCAAGAACACACGTCTCTTCAATAGAAATGTCATCATTGGTGTCAGCATATGGTATCTCGGGCTCGCTTTTAGTGTCAGAAAAGCGAACTAGGGAGGTCACTTCTCGTGAGAGCATCATCTTTTTGACTTTGGCACCAGAGGTCTGGGTCTCACTGGTTTCTTTTGCTTTGGTTTTCTTTCCTACACCCTTTTTCCTGTCTGCCTTTTACTTTTCCTTCTGCTGCTTCTTAAGTTGCTCTAAATACACCTTAGAAGTGATCACTTCAGCAGCTTTCTGAGTGATCTTTTTCCTCTGCCCTGGTTCACTTCTTGGCTCTCTTCTTACACTCTCTAACAGGAGCTCTTCAAAGGTCTTCTTCATTGGAGTTGGTGGTTTCTTCTCAGGGGAAGAAATGTTGATGTTGACGGTCAGATTTTCACTTTCACTCTGGACTCTAACACTAATCCTATCAGCTGTTGACTTCTCTGTTGGTTTCTTTGCTTGTTCTCTTTTCTTTTCTTCAAGAAAGGCATTGTAAGCCCTGAGTTTCTGCAGGTCAAACTGCTCTCTGTTGATTTTTGCACGGTTGGCTCTCTGGTACGCTAGGATCATAAACTCCAGTTGATGCAAACGCTTTCTGGATTAGAACTGGATCTGCTTGTTTCCAAATTTCACTTATCATCTTGACAAAATCTGCTTTCTGTAGCTTCTCTCCAACATTTTTCCTTGCCCATTTGGTTAGCCTTTGGTCATACGTGGTTTTGAAAGCCTTGAAAATGCCAATGTCTAAAGCTTGAAGCATGTGCGTTGTATGGGGTGGCAGCTTCAGAATCGTGATGTTTTCGTTCATTGCAAGCTGCACAACTTGCAGCGACAAATGAGAGCCATGACTGTCAACAAGAAGCAGAACTGGACGTTCTTGCCCAACGCTAGGAATGAACTGGCCTTTGAACCAGTTGTAAAACACGTCAGCCGTCATCCAACCCCTTTCTGTGGCAGCATATGAAGTGTCAGGCAAAGCGTCATCGGATGTCCAAGTGGACCACACAGATTTGCCTTTGAATATGATCAGGGGGGAAGAATTGCCCCTGCAGTGTTGATGCAACCAAGAACTGTTGTGTTCTCTCTCCCTGTTCCAGCAGTTTGGAAGAAACTTGGCGAGTTCTTCTGTCCCACAACTTTGGTTCTCAAAGGATCAGTACAAAAGCTCGTCTCATCCAGGTTGTACATCAAGTGGGGCTTATTGAGGAGTTCAAGTTCATTCAACATTTCTGAGAGAAGATAAAAAAATCCATAGATCAAGAACAGATTTTTGGCTTTGTATCTTGAATTCTCGTTGGTTTCAGGCTTCTTGAGACTAAGGTTGTGTTGTTGTTTGAAGTATTTCCACCAGTCCTAACCAGGAACACCGTCATTGAAAGTAGTTTTCATATTATTCACCTTCACATATTCGCCTACAAGAGCAACTATATTGGTTTGGGATAGTCCAACACCCCACTCGTCCATGGTTTTGATGCACTTTGCGAGTGTCACTTCTTCATCTAAATCCAGTTGTGTTGGTCTACCTGCTCCCACTTTCGACGATGTCGCAGTCAAATGGTCCGAAATCGTCGACTTTGGAATCCCATACTTTGCTGCTGCAAGTCTGATTGTCAGCCAACCCATTTTTACCTCTGCTAACGCCTTGTCCAGATCTTCTGGGCTGTACTGTGTCCTCGGCATCTGAAAGTTAAAGCAAGGGTAAGTAAAAAGCATAAGAAGAAAAGTTGTTCGCACTGAAAGAAACCAAAACTAATGAAAGTTACAGATCATCAGCCCTAAAGAAAACTATTTTTCCTGAAAATAGTTCAGTAATCTCATGCTAAATTGCTAGAAACTCGAGACTCTCTGATAGAAAAGGTTCAGGAGGCAGAGGTCAAAATTCAGTGAAAAGGACTTAATTGTATCACGTTTTCCCATGTCCGAAAATACCCCTCTGTGTCCGGAATTATGCCTCACCATCTGTCCGGAATTACCCTGTTTGGGGTCAAAAAATGGGTAATTCGGACACCTAACATACGGCTAAACCGTTAGAGATAAAAATCTGCAAAAAATCACACTATTGCCCTAATTAAAACCCTTTTGAATGGCAAAACAACAAAATCCATAGGTTACACCGTTCACCAGCAAATGCAAAAAAACTGACACAATACGTGCTTTTTCATCGAAGTTTCTCTGACCAACTCCGGTTCAAGACTGACTGTATCCCCCACGTGCTTGCTGTTGTCATTCGGATATAGTGAGTCATAAACTGGTCTTGGCACTACCTCTGTGATTTTTTCAAAAGAAATTTAATAAGGGGCTAGCAAGATAAAAGGGGGTGTCCGGAATTACCCACTGTCCGGAATTACCCTGGTTCACCCTATAGGCTAATAATTTTTATTGGAAATGAATTTTGGTAAATTTTTACCAAATCATATTTTAGACTTACAAATAAAGTGAATATACCACTTGATGCCTTTTTTATGCTCTTTACACATATAATCATTTTTGTCAGAAATGAATTTTAGCTCCCCACCCCTAGGCCTATATATACCAATTCATGGTATATATTTGGGTAAATTTCTACCAAATCATATTATTGAGTTAGGAATAAAGTGAATACACCATTTGATGCTTTTTTTTATGCTGATTATGAACATAATAATCATTTCTATTGGAAATGAATTTGAACCCCCCCCCTATATATGCCAATTCAGGGTTCGGTTAGGTTGTAGAAATATATACCCTGAATTGGCATATATAGGGGGAGGGGCTGAAATTCATTTCTGATAGAAATGATTACTATATTTGTAATCAGCATTAAAAAAGGCATCAAGTGGTATATTCACTTTATGCATAAGTCAATAATATGATTTGGTAGAAATTACATACATTTGCACATTAGGGGGGTGAGGGAAAGTTTAATCTTACCTTGCATTTACATCAGAAATAAAATTTACACCCACCCCCCTAATGTACAAATATATACCCTTAATTGATATAAATAGGGGTTGGGCTAAAATTCATTTCCAACAAAAATGATTATTATATTATTATATTTAGAAAGAGCATAAAAAAGGCATTGAGTGGTATGTTTACTTTATTTGTAAGTCAATAATATGATTTGGTAAAAATTTACCTGAATTTTACCCCCCACCCCTATATATACCAATTCAAGGTCTTGCAAAAAAAATTACCAGTTCAGATTATTGACTTACAAATAAAGTGAATATACCACTCAATTCCTTTTTTATGCTCTTTAAAAATAAATTAATTACTTCTGTTGTAAATTCAAATTTACCCACCCCCCTAATGTGCAAATATATACCCTGAATTGTAACCACACAAAGAAGTTATCAACACTAGTTAAGTTATTGAAAAGTGGTTAAAAACAAATCACTGGTTTATAAATAAGTTGTTCAAGAGTAACAAATTCCATAAAAACGTATACTTAACAATTCAAACCTCATTTATTAGGCAACTCAAATATAAAACTTTTTCCTACCATTTCAAGTTTTTTAAACGCTTTGCTGTCAAAAACTCTTGGTATATTCCAACTCAGGGTATATGTTTGCACATGAGGGGTGTAGAGGTGGGTAAATTAGAATTTGCAATAGAAGCAATTATTATATTCATAAAGAGCATAAAAAAAGGATCAAGTGACATGTTCATTTTATTTGTAAGTCAATAATATGAACTGCAAAATATTCACCCTATATTTTTTGGATATGAAAATGGGGTATAAAATTTGTTTTAATTTTACTATTTCATTGCAAATCTATTTTGTAAAATTTGTATAATCAAGGGTTGGCTACAGTCACTTAAATCACTTTTTGTCACTTTTATTATAGCTTAAGATGTTCTGTCACTTTTCCTTTGAAATTGTTGCTAAAGTCACTTTTTTTGCTGTGTTAAAATTTGTTTTAGTCAGTGCTTATTTCATTAAGCTAGAAAGGTAATATAAAACATATTAGACAACAGGCTGTTAGCTGTTGGAAATTAGTAATGGCAAAATGACACATGAGTATAAAAAATGCAATATTTTTAAATGTAATTCCCTAAGTAACATCTTTAAATGTTTACAGATTAACTTTGCTAAGTTGTGCATTTATTTCTTATTACAAGCTTCTGATTGTGCCCTTAAACCTTATCAGTTGTACTGGTGGATCCAGGGGGTGGGCAGGGTTTTTTTTTACTTTATTATTTTATTCTTATTATGAATGATAAGAAGAAAAAAAAACAACAAATGAATAAAAAATTAGTATATTAACCTCTTCATCCACAGCCAAACTGGAGGTCAAATATAAGAACAAAGTAGTGATTAGAACCTATGCAAACCCTGTGCCTCTTAATAGTTAATTTTTGTCACTTTTTATGAATGGATAAGGCACTAAAGTCACTTTTCTTGCACAAATTGTTGTGGCCAACCACTGTATTATTCAGCAATATAGTTTTGTCAAGATTAAGTTGAATAAAAAAAATTCAAAGCAGATCCACCATGTTTTCTTCTTATTCTGTTATGCTGCTTAAAAACTGTCATTTCACCTATATGTTGAAAAATATCAAAGCCAACAGAAGAAACATGACAGATAGAAAAACAGAGAAATTGTTTCGAATTTTTTATCCAATTTAATCATGATAAATCAATGCTTATGGCTTATTTAACTTAAAAAAATGGATGTATAATCAAATAGTAAGTTTGAAACCAACATATTACACCTTTTTTTATAGACAAAAACAAGAAATTTTTTGGTTATTTTCAAGGGTTCAAAAAGGGCTTTAAATTTGAATTTGCAAGAGAAGCAATTATTATGTTCTTAAAGAGCATAAAAAGTGCATCATATGGTATGTTCACTTCATTTGTAAGTCAATTAAATGAACAGCAAATGTGGTAACAGCAATTAAGCAGAAATAATTTAATATGAAATAAAATATTCAGGACACAAAATAAAATCATGGGTTTTGGAAATACCACTTTACTAAGATAAAAAGTGAAATCAAACTATTAAAAATACCACATATCTTAGAAAACAATCCACATTCAAGGATATTGAGAAATAACCACTTCCTTGCTATGTACATCTGTGGGCTGGATTGATGTGGTTGACCTGTGGTATAAAAGATACATTTTATGGGATCGAGTAACTATTATGGATCTATATTGATTGCCAGGCCAACCTCTGTTCCATTTATTTAGAAATACCTTGGAATGTTGCAAGTGTCTTAATGTTTTGTAGTTTGTAATGGTATTATATTATTGTATTTGTTTATTCTGTGTGGCAAATGGTCCCAGTGGCATATTTATAGCCAGACCTTGTACTTTTGTGTGTTGTGTTAATAAAAGTATTATAGTGCACCAACCCTCTATATATAATATTTAAGCTTCTTGTAAATTTCCTGTAGGTACACTTCAGATAATTAATCAGGCTGTCCATAAGGAAATGCTACCCAAGTTTTAATTACCTTAGGACCATAACAATACCCCCTCCAAGGTCAAGGTTAACAACCCCTTATAAAAAATTTACCTTAACTTGCACTTTGGAGCAAAATAAGGTCCAATATTGGATCTGTTGTTGAGATGGCAGTTAAAAAGCACTCTACACAAAAATATAAAAAAAACAGGGTTGTGACTATTTTTACAGCCTAGTTACATGCCTTCCACCTAAGAGTGTGCTAGGATAGATGCAATTTAAGCCGACTTGGTAACAGTGACCACAGTTAGGTATATTACCAAAACTTACTTTACTACACAAAATTATGCCTTATCCACTAATTTAGCTAGGTTAGGGAAAAAGTTAATATATTAGTTGAAGCCTTTTCTGTGTTATTTTTAAATCTAATAATTGTTTCCAAGGGAAATTCCTTATTTATCTCTTGAAGTGGCCTGAAAGAGTAACTTGTCATTTTAGCCTAGTTTTAAGACTTGGATATAAGGTTAAAAAACTAGTTGGAAGCTCAAAATTCAATTATTTCTATTACACTTTAGTAATATATTCCAAGGGTATTGAATTATTCCAAATGCATAAAATCTAAGTGAATAAAATTTTGAACTTGCAGTTAGTTATTTCAAATCTCAAATGTTTTTCTGGCATCTGTATTTAAGGGAACTTTTTCTGTTCAATAAACTTTGCTGTAACAGAACCATAGCAAAAAAAAAAAAAATAGATATCAGGAAAAAATATGGCATTTTAGAATATTATGAGTTTTAATTTTTACAGAATTATATTGTTATAAATCAGTGCCTTTGGGATTTTTTACTTTTGAATAACTTTTAAGCCCTTGTCTTGTGATAGTCACTTTTATATGTAATGCATGTCCAGCAAAACAAGGGAACACCCTGTACAGTTGCTAGTCAGTGGTGGTGTGGAGCCATTAACTCAATTGCATCCCACTCTGTCATCCATGGTTTAATAGACCAACTCTTAGAGCAATCTTAAAGGCATCAACAGAGGGAGCAATGACAGCATTATCAAGAAGATTGTTGCTATGGAAAATCACTCTATTGGAGAAGTAGTGATTGCAGACTCTGGCTGGTACCCTCTTCCAGGACAACTTTTTATTATATCTAGAAAGAGCAAAAAAGGCATCAAATGATTTATTCAATTTCTTCCTAGTTAAATTATAGAAAAAGGCAAAAATTTACCAAAATATCTGCAGCGGGCCCAGGCTTCTAATCTTGGTTAAGATGTTGGTTTCAGATATTTGGGACTGGTTAATTGTTTAGACTAGGCTAGTTAACATCAACTAAGTGCAATCTAGGATAACATTTAAGCATAAAGAAAAGTTCCCATTACATCCTAACCTGTACAATTATACCAGTTCACAACACTTGCCTTAGATTGAATATATCTATGATAAAGTCTGTTTGATTTGGATACTCTGAATAAATATCTAATGAATGACCACATCCAAAGGAAATAGGCTAATAAAATGAAAATGCTAAATTTCCTGTTGAGAGGTTTCTCACTATTTTAAGAAGCAGTTTAGTTGGGTAAATGAAACTTTCAGGAATGAATCAAGAACCTAAAAAATACTTTGGGAAGACATTATACTTTGGGATTGCATAAGTAACTGGTGTATACATATCTAAAGTTTAGCAGAAAAAGTTTTCACCTTTGTTTTATGCTCTTGCTCTAGCTTTTGGAAATACAGTTCCTTTTATTTTAATAGGATTTTAAGACACAACAAGACAATTCCCTAAATTTAAAAAGTAGATTTACACATTTTTAAAACCTGTTAAATCTAGATTAAATAAGGTATAAGACTCAAAAACCCTTTGTTGTGGCTCATTTGAGCAGTAAATCTATTTCTTAAGTTTTCACTTTTGTAAAAATTTTTTTTAAAGGTCATCAAAGGCCAATGCCCTTTGGAGTAGGGAAAGAGTAGAGGTAGGTATTTCAAATATCTTACTATGGGATAAGTAAGGCCCTGAATCAATTTCTGATTTTTATTTACCTTGCTCAACCTCTTTCTAAGATGAAGAAAAGCCCCTAATGTAGAATTTATTAATGAAAATAGTCTCAGCCAATTCCTCATATATGTTTTTTCCAAAATATCATGACCTCTTTACTGACAATCCCCCCCCCGGCCCCTGATATAACCTTAAATGGTATATTTCTTATTATCTTTCATCTCATGATGTACCATGTCTCCTTTGTTAAAATGGGTTCCTTGCATTATTGATGTGTGAAAACCATTCTACCCAAGTGATTGCAATGGAATTGTTAGATAAAATATTAACTAAAATGATTTAGAAATGTCAAGAAGGGTGGAAGGACACACAATAATGTGACCAATATAAACATCCTCAATATTATAAAGCAAGAATTCCATTCCTTAAATTGCAGCTTGGAGCAATCTAAGGATTTCTCCTTGTAGAGCTGCAGAGTTGATGATTTGGAGTTGAATTCAGGATTCTTTCTTTTCTTCTTCTATTTCACAGCAGGCGGGCTTTTCAGTAGTTACTATTTAGCCCTTTTCGTTTTGATTCACTCTGTGGTCCACAGAGCTACTGGCTTGGTTGCCTCTTATTTGTTAGATATTCTCAGATATCTTTCAGTAGATCTTTCGACTCAAGGAGTTCAAATATAAGATGATAGATGTAAATAATTTCTTAGACCACACTGCTTTTCCATTTACAAAAAATTAAACAAGAAAAACGGGTTTTAATTTCTATAAAGCAGTGAATACAAAACACTTAATTAAACAAAAATTCTCTGAATATTTTGGCCCCACATCCGGGAGCCTTTCTCAATGAAAAAAAAAGCAAAAAAATTTCTTACATCAACATAAAAACATACTAAACAAACAAAAGAAAAAATATAAAGAAATAGGAAAAGAAAACTCACATATTAAATAAACAATTCCCTTCACTGGTGTATAAACAAAATCGAATGCTTATATTGATTGGAGTTTTCTTTTCTTTTTGATATATTGATTGGAGTTTTCTTTTCCTATTTATTATATTTTTTCTTTTTTTTGTTTAGTATGTTTTTATGTTGATTTCTTTTTTGTTTTTTTGTTTTTTTCTTCCATTGAGAAAAGCTCCCGGATGTGGGGCCAAAATATTCGGAGTATTTTTGTTTAATTAAGTGTTTTGTATTCACTGCTTTATAGAAATTAAAACCCGTTTTTCTTGTTTAATTTTTTGTAAGATGATAGATGTCGATTTCTATGCTCTGTGTGCAGGTATAATTGGCTAGGCTCTTGGCTGATAGGGAAGTTTTGTGGTGTTTGAAGCATTTTAACAGTTTACAAAGCAAGGTATGTTATGCAGACATCAGCATATTGCATTCAAACAGGCAGTGGTCAATTGTTTCATCATTCATATTACAATACCTGTAAAGAGGGGACAGGGGAACTGAACCACTTGAATTAAGAAACTGGTATGAGAATGCAAGAAAATTTAGTCCATTTGTTCCAGAGCAAATTCTGTGATAAATTTTAGAAAAATACTTATTGGGAAAGGGGGAAAGAATAGGATTATTCTTATTATCATAATATCTGATAGTCTCCATTGGTAAATATCTCTAATGGGGATTGGTCTCCCACTTGGCTGGTCAATATTTATAACATTTTTTGCTATTTCATCTACCTGATGATTACCACTTATACCAGAGTGGCTTGGAATATACTGGAGATAAGTTCTTATGCCACTTGAAGCAAGATTATCGATAATACTAAGACAATGATAAGTGTCAATATCCAACTTATACTGAGGAGCTGAAGACAGCAACTCAAGGCTTGACAAAGAGTCAGCATAAACTATAATATTATTTGAATTAGCAATCAAAGGTTGGTTTTCCTTAAGGTGTTCTAATGCCATGATTATGGCATTTAACTCTGCAGATATTATAGGTACATTATTATGCAATCTCTCACCCATTGCAATTTTCAGGTGAGGAAGGAAATCACCACTTGCTACCTTCTCATTCATTTTGGACTCAATAACAAAGATTTGGAAATGGTTTTTATAAGTAATTGTATTAAGTTCAGCAAATTTTTTCTGGACAAAAGCAATGGGGGTTAAATCTTTTTTCCACTTTGAGAAATCAGTATTTATTAGGGGGATTGACCAATTCCATGGAGGAGATTGGGGGAAAGTAGGTGCAATAGACTTTGTGGGTACAGGGAACTTCTTCTGAATATTGGCATACTCATCTGCAATGCCTTGATACATGGCTGGATTTCTTAACCAATTATGTAGGGTGTGTGAGCTATTTGATTCAATTTTTGTAAGATTGTTTATCAAGAAAAAGCTACATCTCTCCCTTATTGTGGTTAATCCACTCTCCATAAGCAGAAACTTGGTGCTTGTGAGTTTCCTAAGACCAAATATGAGACGTATTATATCATTTTGTATTGTTTCAATTTTTTGCATCTGGGTCTTGCACATGCACCATAGATGATGAGCCCATAGTCAATATGGGGTCCTATATGTGATTTATAAAACTGGAGTAAGGTTTTCTCCTTACAGCCCCAGGGTGTGGAAAGAAGTCTTTTTAGTATATTTGCTTTTCTATAGCATTTTTTTATTGTGTTTGAAATGTGGAGGTGGAAATTAAGTTTTTGGTCAAGCATGAGACCTAGGTAATTAATATGATTACCTTCTGGAATAGTTGTTCCATTTAGAGTTAGTCTTGCATTAACATGATTTCGCTTTTGGTGAAATTGGATTATTTTTGACTTGGTAGCTGCAATGGGTAAATCTGAATGTTCAGAGAATTTTTCAAATGGGAAAAGTGACTTTTGCAGCTTTGACTGTGCAATCTCAAAGGTGTTGCCAGATGACCATAGTACCAGATCATCAGTATATTGTAGATTCGTGTGGGGGAGGCTCATGTCCCAGAGATATAGGGCAAAGAGGAGGCAGCTGAGGACTGGTCCCTGAGTAGGCCTTTGGTTATTATATTTTGGGGTGAAGAGGGTGAACCTACACAAACAATGAAACTTTGCAATTCTATGAAAGATTTTATAAAAGATACTAGCTTGGGGGGTAGTCCAAGGTTTGCAAGTTTAATTAAAAGGATTTGGTGGTTCACATTGTCATATGCCCCTTCAAAATCTAGGAAAGCTGCAACTAGGACATTATTTTTTGAGAATGATTCATTTATTGCATTTGTTAACAATATGAAAGCATTTGTTGAGGAATGGTGTTTCCTGAAACCAGTTTGAGTGTAAGGGATAATATTATTTTTTTCAACAAACCAGAGGATTCAGTAATAGATCATTTTCTCCATTATTTTCCCCATCACAGGAGTAATCATTATGGGCCTATAAGACTCAGGGTTATTTTTAGGTTTATTTTTCTTTAGGATTGGTAGGAGGGACGAACATTTCCAGATATTGGGGAACATCAATGAAGCACAAATATGATTATAACAATTTAGAAGTTCCTGTTTGTATGAAGGAGTGAGATTCTTTATCCATGTAGGGTGTATATTGTCATAGCTGCTGCTAGTCTTGGTCCTAATATGATGTATTGCATTATTCATTTCCTGGATTGAAAATAGGCTGGTTATATACTCGGATCCTGGTTGTGGTTGGTAACTTGGGTTTATAGGAATTGGGGACATTTTGCTACATTTATTTCACGTTAGCTTATTAACAAAAAGAGAGGCAAATAGCCTAGCTTTTTCTTTATCAGTATGATAATGGGTATTACTATGTATAAGCTGATGCAGAAGTGGGTTAGGGGACATCTGATTCCCACTGATGTGACTTAGCCTATGAGACTATGTATAATTGGCTCATGTGTTTCTCTGGAGAGATTATTTGCAAAATTATTCCAGCAGTTATATTTAGCATTTATTATAGTCCTTTTTAGATTAGATTCTGCTTGTTATTTTTTTAAATATGTAGTAGGTGATGTTCTTTTTTAAGAATGTTTCCTAGCTGCCTTTTTTGTTCTCCATTTATTTTGGCACTCCTTTGTCCACCATGCTTTGGGAATGTGTTTAGGGAAGGTTTTCCTGGGTGTTGTCCTGGGGATAGCATGATTAGCTGTATTTATTAGTAAAGATACCAAAGCTTCAGGTCAGGTCAGCTGTTGCGTTTGAAATGCATGAATTTTGGGTGAAACTTGTAATTTCATCATTTAGCTTATTTTGGAACATAGGTCAATTTGCTTTAGTGTTGATATATTTGGAGGTATGTGATAGGGTTTCAGCAGGTTCGTTTAGGGAGCAAACTATGGCAAAGTGGTCAGCACATAGACTATCAATTTTATTTATATAAATTTTGTTCAAAATATGTAATGACACAATTTGTAGGTCAACTGTAGAGAAACTGCCACTTTTGGTGTTGAAATATGTATTCAGGTTTGGAGGGGTAGCAACAGCTAATTCAATATTATTTGAAGTCATATGCTCAATGAACTTACCAGCTTTATTTGCTGGTTTGTTCCCCCACACAAGGCTGTGGGTATTAAAGTCTCCACAAATAATGATATTTTTCAACATATTAGAATTATCTTTATAGCTGAAGAAATCTATGGCATCTGTAGTTTGGCCATTAGGGTTATAAAAGCTTATTATGTAAGTTTTTGTATTATTCAGCCAAACACTGATACCAATTGCATCAACATCATTTACAAAATCTGGAAAGTTGATGCCACAGAATTTTAGATTATTTTTAACTATTAAAGCTACTCCAACTCCTTTTCTCTCTGATGATCTATCCTTTCTCAGGATAGTATATCCCAGAGACTTAATTTGTAGATTTTGGGTTAAATGAGTTTCCTGGAGGCAAGCAATATTGATGGATTTATTATTCATAAAAGATATTAGTTCATTTAACTTATTTTCTGTGAGTGATCTTACGTTCCACTGGAGTATTGATATGTGTTGTGTTGTGATTTATTTTTCATATGACTGTGTATCAATGTTCAGCTTTGTTAATAGTAAAGCAAGATATTTTTTTGCTTGAATGAGCATATGATCAGGGATGTAGATTTTTGCCAATTCTGCAAGATTTTTGTTTTCTGTAGTTGATGTATATTCATGGCCTGAACTGCATTACAGTTTAGAATGAATAAGCATATATTTGGGGATTGCATGTTTAGTTGTGCATCCTGTTTGTCAGTTAAGGGATTAATTCCTGTTAGTGTTTCTGGTTTGTTTCTTCTTTGGAGGGGGGGAGGCTGACCTCATCTCACTGGACAAGGAGGCTTGTTGACTTGATGATTCTTTCTGATAAGGATGTGAGCTAGGGGGCTTAGAGAATGGTGTTTTATAAGGGGTACTTGATGCATGGGGAGCGTTTGACTTGGGGGTTTTGGTTGGTTTCATTATGGGCTTTATTTGGTATGGTTGGGCAGCATTTGCTTCCATAGCTGCAAAGGGGTATGGAATAGCCTTTTCTTTGCTATTTGGAGTGTTAGTGCTCTTTTCTTATATGCAGGGCATAGTGATTTATTGGTAGATTCATGTGGGCCTTTACAATTGATACATGTAGGCTGAGTGTTGTTGCAAGTTGTCAACTCTTTAGGATGGGATGCTTTACAATTACTACAGGCTAGAAGAATTTCATTGCATTTGTTTGTTGTGTGTCCCAGTTTGAGACACTTCCGACACTGGATAGGCTTTGGTTTGTATTCCTTGTTTGGTTTGATTTGCCCAAATAGGAATAACTTTTCTGGGATATTAATTTTTCCCTTCAGTGTAAATAAGAAAGATCTACTTGTTTCTAGGCCATTAGAGTTAGGTTTACCAAGTTGGGAAACATCTTCAACAGGGATTGTGTTGCCAGCCCTATCTGAGAGCCCTTCTTTTAACTCCTGAATGGATATTTCTGGGGGAACATTATATTCTAATATTTTTTTCGGGGATTGTGTTGGGTTCCATTTAGATGCATTAATTGGGATATTCAGAAGAGATTTTAGATTAACTATTGTATTTGCTGATTTCTGATCTTGGACAGCTATTAGCAAAGATCCATCACAGTGAATGTTAAGAGAGAACATTGATTTTAACAATTTGAAAATTGCAACTCTTATTGCAATAATCTTTTTTATTTCAAAGGGGGTATTAGGAGAAATTTTGAGGTAAATTCCTGAGTTTTGGGAGGGAGAATCTTGGGCAGGGGGAGGGGAAATACTTTTGATTGGGGAGATTTTTTTTCTTTTTTGGAGCTTCTAGAAAGGACCTCTTGAAACCCATTATCATCATTTATAATGACATTAGCCCCTACACTGATCATTGTCCTATTCTCAGAATTAGAGCTATCATGTGAGCTTTGTGATAGTGGGCTTGACCAGCGAAGATGGGGATCAATTTCACTAGTATTTGGGGAAGGATCTGGGGGCACTTTTTTTTAAGGGGGAGTTCTATGCATTGCCTATTGGAATAAGCTTGAATCTAAACAAGAAAGGATATTACTATGATAACAGACCCTCTGCACTCTACTGTGGGGAAAAACTTCACCATCCACAAAAGAAACACCACAGTATGGCCCTGAGGAGGATTTTGATGACAATTGGTTCAGTACAACTACTGATAAATCGAGATAATAATTCACAGGAAATTTATTTGTAAATTTCTTTATTTGTAAACTTCTGTAAATTTCTAAAGTGTTCTTTAGTGACCAGGTGCACTGTGCGGATTCATGGCTTCCCAGTTAAGCTTAAACTCTCTAGAGGACCAGTCAACATCCAGTCTTTGTTTAAAGATGTCCAGAGATTCAGTAGTAACAGTTTTTTCAGAGAGTTTATTCCAAATGTTGATGATTCTTGACGAAAAGAATTGAGTGCAGACTCTGGATAGGGTAGGCTGCTTAACAAGTTTCAACTGATGACCTCTAGTTCTTGAGTTAGGACCAACAGTGGGAAATAATGCTGGGAGTGTATTAGCTGTCATGAACTCATAGGTTAAAATGGCATCACCTCAATTTCTCATGTATACAAGAGTTGGTAGTCTCAACTTTGCTAGTTTTTCAGTTTTGTATGTATGCTAGGCTATATTAGCACTTTATCTAGGACCATCAGAGGGAGGAGGGTGCATTTTTAGAAAGCAATTATGATATTTATAAAAACATGAAATAACGAAAGTGTTGCATGGAGTAAAAATATAATTGCTTACTAATTATTCAATACTTACTAATTGCTTGCTTATTAAGAAAATTTAGACAAATTTAGTGGTGAAGTAATTCACTTTTTTTTTATATTGACTTAACAGTTGAATTCATTATTAGCTGTCCAACTTCTAGCTATCATACCCCTAGCCCTAGATTCACACAGCTACAATTTTAAGCACAAACAGTTTTTTTAGCTTTTGTCTGATTTCATCTGAAGTTAATGCACCATAACCATCTAACAACTTTTAAAACTGTTTCAACTGATAAATTAAAAAATAATTTTAAAAAAAATGATGGTTTCCTCATTGTAACCACAAGGGGTAATAGTTGTGGTAGTGACTTCTAATAATTCTTTGATGTCTTTGTTCTGAATTCTTACATCTTGTTCAAGTTTACTAATTAGATAAAGCTAAAGGAATGACCTTCAAGCAGTTTGGCAATTGAATTGTCATTTGGCACTGGTCTTGTTGCCAAAAACTCTACAGACAAGTCAATGGGACATCTTTACAGTCATTTTCAACTTCAAGCAATATGTACCACCAGAAGTAGGTCTCTATATGAAATCAAGCACAAAATAGTCTAAAAAGTTATAAAAGCAATAAAGTTATAGTTATACTCTACTGTTGTTAATGTGGATAATAGTCTTTCTTTTCATTTCATATCTAAATATTTTTTCCCTTGGATGAGCTTTGGTTTGAAGGCCCAGAAAGTCATAAACATAATGATGCTACTTTATAATTCTTTCATAATTCATACTGGAACTGGTTAGTTCTCAGCAAATAGAAGTGGTTGCACATTGTCAGTCATAGTAGTACAATGTTACCCATTTCGGAAATTCGGTCACATTTCTTGTGGTCGTCAGTGTTCACAAAAGGACAATCAACAATCTTGAATTTCTTCTGTAAAAATCTTTCTAAGAATGCAACACAAATATTTGGAGATACTTGGAAAATGACAAGTACAGTATGAAGTAATTGTATTTGGGAACTAGGCTACCAACTTATGTGATTTTTTTTCTTCAATTTCTTAGCTGTAGTTTTTTTTGTAAAGATATTAATGATAGAATCTCGCCAATTTAAAATGAACAGCAAATAAAGTTTTTGCACTTGGCACTATCTTTATGAAATTTTGTAAGACATGGCCAGTTTTGCATGTGATTAGAATTGTTCTCTGTTTTTCCTTACTTTTATTGTAGTCAACTAGAAAATACAGACCTTATTACTTTTAAATGCTTTACTTAACCAAATGCTAGGAGAGAAACTGCAATCAGATTGCAAATTAAATTTTTGTGCTATGCTTTAAAATTTTTTTGTACCCCCAAAATAGTTTTGGATTAGAGAAATTTGTGTTATTCAAACTGTAATCAAAGTCAGCTTGTGATATAAAGGCTACACCACATTGGAAAACTTATGCTGTGTTCCTGTTTAGTGTTTTATGGATATAATAAAAAACTTAATCAAACAACAAAAAGTGGTAGAAAACTGTTTTTAACACTGTAGAGGAATGCAGTTTGCTGACTTGTTTGTAATTTTGTCAGTAGAATGATCGCTCATGAAAAGATTGCTGCAGGACAGGTCATTTTTGTGGAAGTCACTTTTGCAAAACATATATTGGAGTAGGACATTCATCTCTGCAAATACTTTTCTTTGGATTGAAGATTGCTCTTCCAAGTTGAATAGCTAAATAATTTTCTGTATCTATACAGTCATTGAGAGCTAATGAAGTCCTATAGCTATCTGAATTGCCATATTTTGAAGCGTTTCAATCATTTTACATAGTCAGGTGTTGCAAGTGGCATAGAGATGGATACCATATTCATTTTAGGATCATATACACAGTTAATAAAATTCAATGACAATTGTGAGAATGATCCCTATTTGCAAGCTCACAAGCCTTCTCACAAGAACTAGTCCCATTAAAATCATTTGTGAATAATTTGAGTTGATACAGACTTTTTTTTTTATCTGTAAGAGTGAAAAAAAATGAAGGGAAAGAAATCAACAGTTTGTTTTCTCTTTTATCAAATCTGTAAAACAAATATTTAACTCTTTGCTTTTACTACTTTGTTTACATTGAGTGCCAAAAGCAAAAGTTCTTTTTTTGCATAGAGAAAACTCGTAAGATCAGTACTAGGATTTTCATACTTTTTAGTTGCAAACAAACTTGCTACAAGGCCGATAGCAAACTTACTTCTGCTTAGGCTGGCCATATTTCAAGGCTGCAGTGGAATTGACTCAAAAACAGCATAAAAAGAAAAAGGACTGTGTTAGTGATGTCGCTTAGTTGCAAGCTTTAGGTCTTAGATGCAGAAACTGTCAAAATACAAAATAAGGTTTATTGCTAACAAATAGCTGATTTGTTATTTGCTTTATTAGTAATACTAGCAGTCGTAGCACTTTTTAATAACTCCTATCTATGTAACTAAGATATAATTAGCCATTAGGTCTGTATGAGATGGATTTCTTATTTGGTACTCAGTGAAACACCTTCCATAGATTGCTGTAGTTGCCGTCAATTGAAGTTCTCACCTTTGTTTCGAGGCTCCTTAATCAAAATTTGTTTGTGAAGTAGCTTTTTTAACCATCCAGGTTCTGCATCAAAGGAAGCAGAACATGGATCATCCATGTTCTAGTCTATTTTGTTGCTGCATTCAATGCTCACAGCTATAAGCGAATCATGAATTTCTGAGCATTTAACAAATTCCTGTTGAAAATTCTATATCTAAGAGAAGGGCAACACCCACAGTTACTGGTTCTTCTAGCTCTCTTTTACTTCTCTCTAGTTCTGTGGGATGACATCCTTTGGGCTACTTCTTTATTAGTTCACTAGATATTTCCCAAGGAACCATTTGAATATGAGCCAATTAAGATGAATTGACTTTGAACTTATTTTAACTGTCACTTAAAACTTTTAAGTAGTTCCTCTGTATCAGGCTCTCCAACATACATCTACCAAAGACCTCCACCAAATATATGTTTACGTTTTAACGATTTGGACAAAAATTTTGGGGGTTGAAACCCAGTAGCACCTTTTCTCCTGGATATGGCCTTGCTTATAATAGTGAAATAAACCTTAATGCATGCAACTGAATGGTTTCTGACGCATGCGTTCTCTTCCTACGTCTATTGTAGTGTAGTATCTTTGGTAGTATACATCAGTTTGTTTATGTTCTCCTACATGAGTGGGGTTTCGATTATATTGGGTTAGCCTATATGATCTATGCTTAATATGCTGTAGGCACATACACACGAGTTTCCTCTAGAGGACCAGTCATAAAAATAAGTTTCAGGGTGGCATCTGTAACAATGATATAGAGATGAATTTTTTTTGATAAATCTTATAAGATGTTCTCAGAAACTTCAGACAATTTAGGAATATGAATAGTTGGGCCCCTAGCTCTCTCACTCTTCTGTATTTGTCCCTGAATTGCTTAGGAAGGGAACGTATAATGTTTTTGGAAGGGAGTAGGAGAATTTCCAATGAAAAGAGTGTAAAGAACACTACTTCCTCTCTTGTAAGAGATAGGCATGGGTATACCTAGGTTCTACAGCCACTTATTGAGCTGGGTTATCAATCTTGCCTTTTTTTATTGCGTTTTCTCCCCCCATTTTTTTTAGTAAATTATCCCTTTTTCCACCTTAAAAAAAGGTAAGTAACATTATTTGGGTAGTGTGCCTTGAATGAGCTAAAGTATGAAAAGCTGCAAGAAAGTAATTCTTTTTTTTTTTACCCTTTGAATAAGCATCCAATGTTTGTAAAACAAAATGAATTCTAAAAGTTACAAAAGAAGTTGAAAGGTGACATTAAAAAAAAAAAAAATCTGCAAGTTTCTTAGTTATTTCTTTTTCTTAAAAAAAAAACAAACTAACAAAAAGCTGGTACTTGTATGATATACCCACTACCGCTCAAGTTATTCATGCATTGACGTACTGTAAACTGGTTTCTTTTGCTAGTTTCTTTTACCTTAGCATGAGAAAAGACAAAGAGAAGTGACAAAATAGATTATTAGAATATTATTCTAAGTTTGGGCTATATATTTGCACATTAGGGGGTGGGGGTAAAGTATTTGGACAGTTTGAAGTTCGAAAACAATTCTTACTTCATAATATGCATAATAATTGTTTCTAACACATTTTGCATGCAGACCCGCTGTACTTTACCCCCACCCCCTAATGCGCAAATAAATAGCCGAAATTTGTTTCTAAAATATTGAATTTTTGTCATACTGAGGTATATTTTATTAGGATTGACCTAACTTCATTTCTTGAGTGGTAGTGCGTATATCATACAAGTACCAAAAAACTCTATTGTAGTGTCAATGCTTAAGATGAAGTTTCTGTAATTTCTCAATTAACAGGCAAACCAAGTATTGCCTTTTGAGCTTGCATTTGCATGACACATGTCCTCATGTTTGAAGATGGTAGGGATATAGGGGTTGATCTTGTACTTCTTAAGGGAGCAGTTTATGTCAAAATCCAGCCAAAGCTGGTTTCCTGGTTTTTCCATTGTAATTTGACTTTGAAAATACGAAAGGCGTTATGTGACATATAAGTAAAAAATGAGCTATATATCAATTCTCCTAAAATCAAGCAAACTCAACTGATGAGTTTAAACAGAATACACATATCCTCTTTTGTTCTTGAGATATTCTCAATTATGTAATTCACTAAAAATGCATAATAACCAAGTTTTGACCAGTTTTGTAGTGCAAAAAGCATAAAGTGCAAACTTCCACAGCCACAAAGAAACAGTTTTTTGCTTCTCATGAGCATTTGAAAAATGTCTCTGGACCCCTTTTGCATTTCCACAACCAATCAAAGTTTCTAGTTATAAATCACTATAAGGACAAAATTAAAGCTTCCAACTCTTTTTCTCATATTTGTTTTTATTTTAGTGAATTGAAAAGGCGACAGAAAGCAGAAAAGAAACTTGCAGAAAAATTAGCCAGAGAAGAACAAGCTGTTGAGAATGGACCAGTAGTGAAGGGCGTCAATGAAGAAGAAATAACCCCCAATGTAAGCAATAACTTTGAAGTTATTGCTATTAATTATTTGTATGATAATAATCTAAAGAGCTTAATATTCAAAAGTCATTCAACTGGCTCTGGAAATGTACTAAATCAATGCTAAGAAGAAAATTATCTAGACACTAATAGAAATTAGAGTATTTTTTTTTACTTTAGCTACTTTTAGAGCAGTGGTTCCCAACCGATTTTGGGCCTTCCCCCACCTAGGTATTTCTAAAATTCTAAAATTATTTTTGAGCTGGTGGCAACCCTGATTGTATATCTTTTTTGTTCTTTAAATGCCTATGAATGTGAAGCCATTTAAATGAACAATATTTTTCTTTTGAAATGCAGGCTCTAAAGTATAGTTATCTGAAGGGTACAGGTCCTGTCCATGATATACCAAAATATTTCCATGCCCAACTGATGGGGCCTGCATCCAATGTTGGGAATAACGGTTTTAGAGGAAGGATTTTCAATTATCTTAGGTTTCAGGATTGTATTTAAGAATAAAAGTTGATAAACAATTGGCAAAGAAATAAGCTACTTCTTAGTTGTACATTTTTTTGTGTCATTCATAGCAAATAAGCTTTTTGTATAGAAAAAAAGGTAATTATCTATTATTATTAAAGACACTTGAGAAGTAAAGTTTGGTGAATGCTAATGAGATAAAACAAAATATGATGAAAATAGAGTGGTTTAGTAACAAAACTATGAAAACTACCACAAAGAATTGGGGAAGGGGGCCGCCCAGAGCGCGTAGAACCTAACCTAACCAAAATACCAACAAAATATTTAATTAAAAAATGCTATAATATGGTTCCTTAACGAGCCGAAGGCTATTGTCTGGTATAGACAGCGTGAAAAACCGGGTATTTGCAATACAAGTTCTCGAGTGTGTTTTATATTTTAGACAAGTACCAACACAAAACCTGGAGATGTTTGAATATAAAATAGTGCACGTTTTTAAACGGGATAGAAGGGGAAATAATGTATGCATCGGTAATAAAACATCCCAATCTGATTCGAGATAAGTTGTTTCATTTTTTGCTCTTGTGAATGTAAAATAAATGTGAATATAAACATAAGCAGAAATGAATCTGATGTATGATTAAGTTTGTTGCTAAGTTTGAATTTTATCTTGGACTTGCTTCCTCAGTTGCTTTGAAGCAACTGAACTTGTTATTTCCCATAATCTTGCAATTTGTCAAATTTAGTGATAAATCAAAACCCCAAGAGACAGCAATTCAGGTTAAAGATTATTTGCTATCCCAACCCAAAAATACAAATAAAGCCCACTCCCCCACCAGTCTTGTATAATTTATATATAAAAATTTCCAAAGAAAAAATATTAACTTGGTGTCTTATTCATTGATGGAAAGAAGAATTTCCAATCACATGCAAGCCCACTGCTGGAAACAAGAAAGGGACCCACTTTCTAGAAGAGAATTTGTTCCTTCTTAAAGACTTGATGGAATATGTGACTTTTTAAAACACTTCCAACTGTTAAACACTTTTCAAAACTAGTATTTTCAAGCATGAGATAATTAATAGTTTGACTAGCATTTCGAAACTAGGTGGCATGGTTAGAGTAACACCCATTGAGGAACCTTGGCAATTAATTATGGATCCTCATAGAATAGAGACTCAGTCTACTATGCATTGTCTCCTCTTGGGTATTTAAATCATGGTAATAAGAAAGATTTTATTTTGTAATATATAATTTTTTAAGGAAGGGGGGGGGGCTAGAAGATGGTTTTCTAGTTGTCTAGCTATGACCGCTTAAGTGGACAAGGATTCGAATGAAAGAAAAGTATTATTGTAACCTGATTTTTGGAACAATTATGACTCCCTTTATCAAAACAGAAGTAAGCCAGATGACGACATTGTTGCCCGATGAAGGCAAGAAATTTGATAGATAGAGCAGAATTCAGTTCTTGTCAGAACCTAGGCTATGTTTTGCTAGGTTTGAGAGTGAAGTAAAACATTAGAGAGCGAGATCAACCTATTCCCCCCCCCCCCCCCTAAAAAAGCCATGGAACCTATTTACGCTTATTTACATGTAACTATTATTGCCAAATAATAACTATTACATCTAAACAATATTCCAAAATATTATATTTGGAAACAATGCTCAAAAACTTAATGATCTTATCACATTGGAGTTTTGTTTTGTTAATAAAAGGATAGGTCAAGCCCTCTCCCACTTTACCTAGCCCCTTTCAACGTTGCTCCGTTTTAGATGTTATAGCCTATAGCTCCGAAATTTGCATTTTTTAGGAATACTTGCGATTACGAAGTGCTGCTATTCAAGGCTTTAAAAGTACTGGCACTTTTCAGCCCTACCCTCACAAATTTGACGTCACCACATCATTAACAGAATTTATTGAGAAGTACAACCAGTTAGATGTTGGACAGTCTTCAGAAGAGAAAGTGTCAGTTGCTGGTAACGAAATGTTTTTTTTTTTATTTGCTCATTAGACTTTAGTAGGGGAGAGGATTATCTAGGTAACCATTACATACATCATGGTCAATATAGCCCTGTAAAAGCTGGATACTTAGTGTGGTGAGGAATTGTTGGTTGCAGCTATTATAACAAGTTTTAATTTTGCATTCTGTTCCTTAGACTTAACTAGGAGAGAATACGGGTTTATATATACAATACATAAATTACAGTCATTAGTCATTCAGGGACTGGGCGCTAAACGCCCAGTGACTAGTAACCAGTTTATAATACATAAATTACAGTCATTAGTCATTCAGGGACTGGACGCTAAACGCCCAGTGACTAGTAACCAGTATATAATACATAAATTACAGTCATTAGTCATTCAGGGACTGGGCGCTAAACGCCCAGTGACTAGTAACCAGTATATAATACATAAATTACAGTCATTAGTCATTCAGATACTGGACGCTAAACGCCTTGTGACTAGTAACCAGTGAGAATCACTAGATGAGAAAATTTAAGTTCGAGCTTGTCAAAGGAGTTTAGATTTTTATTGTGTGCTCATTAAACTGTTGTAAGAAAGAATGTGGATTGTTATAATCATTTTTGTCAATTGTCCATTGTAGGAATAATTTATTTATCACCAAATTCAATTTGGCTGTTTATTATGTATATTTGTAACAATTACTATTGTAAACAATTATTTATTATGTAATATTTTTATCGGTGGCACGGAAGGGGGGTGTTCCCAACAAGTTCTGAGGAGAGGAAGGCCCCTCCCACCCGTCTGCAGATATGGCAACAACTAAGATTTCTTACTTTTCTTGTTTTTTCTACATTTGTTCCTGTATAAACATTTACTCCTGTATTCCCTAACACATCATATTACACAACTCCGGGCGTCAGTAACATCATATCAGGAAAGTCCAGATATGTTCTATTTTGCGTGAACAGAAAGTACGAAATATTCGATGCGACGTTAGTTTTGGAAAGTATTATTTCATATAATTATTACAGACATTGAGTGTGTTCTAGACCAAACTCTTAGCAATCCCAGAATATTTATGTCTACCTCTTATGAGAGCATTAACAATTGCTATCTTTATAGCATGTTGGCAAGAGCGATCTTTCGCTCTTGCGTTTCTCCAACGATGTTTCTCCAACGATCTTTCTTTGGATGAAGAAGCTTGTAAAAATTTTCTTCTTTATCATATATGAAAACTCTGTCACATGAAAAACGTTATCATTGTTACGCGAAACGTACGGACCAAGAACCCTCTGCTCCATTATTAGTAAACCTTTTGGAAATTTGATCTTCGAATAAATCGCCACAAGATGGGACCATGTAGACAACCAGTTCGGAATCGACAAACCTTTGGGTATACAAAATGGATGGGTAACTTTTTGGACGTTTTAAAAGCGCCGTCGGATATTTTGGAAAGGCATTTGGCATTTGATGTCAAATCCTGTGACATTTGATGTCAAATCCAGTGCTCATCCTCATCGGATGAGCATTGACATTTCCAAAAGATTTCGACTCCATAATAGATTTGCCGGCTATTCTTTCTCTATTGAGAAGCGGGATAAACCATTTTCTTTTTGATTTCCTGTGGAATTGGTACGACAATGAGTCAATGCAGGTACAGCTACGTAGTCAGTTAAACAATATTATCGCTGTTCAGAAAGGCAAAGCTCTGTCATCAGCCTGCTCTTTTCAATAATACCATCCGAACAATAGAAATAATATAAAAATATACAAAATAATGCTCCATGTTCGATTCAGCACAATCCTGATGTTATTAATTTATGTTGTGATCACGATGTTCCTCTAATATCAGACGACCTCCAAGCTCTATAAAATATAGTGGATATATTTTTTTCTGACCTTACTGAGATCAGTCTCAAAGTAGCCACATCGAAAACTGGGTTTCTTGTTTACGTTTTGACTGAGCAACCTCCCGTAAGTATCAACGTTTACCCAGCAACTATTTCCGCATCGTAGTCTCTTAAATAGTTAGCCATCTGAATCTAGTGTTAAGGCTTCTAAAGAACTTGCTATCTCAGCATTGAAAGAAAAGCTGAGAAAATTGTACGGGCTGCTTGCTCGAGTTGAAGGCCAGTTTTATGAGATGACACTGGTCAGAGTTTACAACCCTTTTTTCGTCTCACAAGTCTTCTTTCTGGTCCCACTGCGGATTCTATTCACATAATTTGGTGGTATTATAATTCACATAATTCAATTTAAGTTTCACTTGTTTTAAGATTTATTTATTCATTGACATTAGTATCTATTGCATGTTTGTTTGCATTAATTCTTTATTTAATTTCTGTTAGTTTTGGGTTTCATTTATACTTCAATAATAATTTTTTTTTTCGTTTTAAGATTGATTTGCATATTCAATTTAGGCATTATTCGCTTTAAGATTTATCTATTCACTTATATTCACTTATACTACTTGTTGTATGTTTTTTTGCTATGATTGTATATTTAATTTCTGTTCGTTTTGGGTTTCATTTATTCTTTAATAGTAATTTCTGGTCGTTTTGAGTTTGAATTTTAACTGGTAATTGTATCTGCTGATCTTAAGTCTAAAATGACCTTTACTTTTCTTTGAAAAACTTCTTTTTCGGATTTTTTTTAAATTAATAAGAAAGAAATAACATCTTATAAGAAGGTGGGGTAGTAGCTATCATAGAACCTCTTGTTATGTTCAATTTGTTCATGCTTAAAGTGTATTTAATATTTGAATTTGTACAAGCTTCTTGTAAAGTAAAGATTTAGCAGGTTTATCTTGTATTTGATTTATATTTAGCTTGAGTTTGATTCCATTTGTTTTGCTCTTAAGGACGGATCCATGCTGTTCGAGAGTCCGGATCGAAGCTAATATTCTATGATCTTCGTGGTGAGATGACTAAACTGCAAGTAATGGCCGACGCTAGAAGCTACCAATCACCAGATTTGTTTGCTGAGGATGTTGCAAGAATAAAAAGAGGTGATATTATTGGATGCGTGGGTTATCCTTGTAAAACCAAGAAGGGTGAGCTCTCAATCCGTCCAGAAAAGATGGAATTACTATCACCGTGTCTTCACATGCTACCCCATCTACATTTTGGCCTTAAAGACAAGGTTGGCTTTTTCTATGACAAGTGTTTATCCTCTTTTTCTTGCTTCGCTGTAGTACTTTTCCTGTCTTTCTATTTGACAGCTGATCATGATCTTGAAAATCCTAACACCTTTGCTGCTGAACATTTCGATACACTGGAATGAAACTATCCTATGTTCTAAACCGTTACTTTTCAGGAGTCGTTAAAGGTTTTTTTTTGAAGTTTTTAAGGTTTTTTTTCCAATACTTCAAAAATAGGGGAAGAAGCGAAGTTTAGAGTTTCTTAAACAAGGTCAAAATCTACTGTTTGGAAGTCCAAATAAGGATTTGGAATAGTTTCAGGGTGCGATAAAAGCAACTTTGCAAACTAACTTTTCAACATAGGATAAGAAAAAAAATTGGAATACATCCAGCGGCATGGTGCTGCAAATTTGGATTCAGCGCAAAATTTTCGACAAGATGGACTACTAATTCATTTTTTCTATTTTTGGACGTGGGATAGTTTCAATTGGAGCCGATTTTGAGGTAGGATAGTTTCATAAAAGTGTAGCGATTTACTTTTAAAATATATTATAACTCAGAAAACAATCGTGTGTCCTACATAACCGGTGTTTCTTAATACAGGCGAATATTTCCAATTGTAAAGTCAGTAGGTTTCTTGGTAAGTAGAAGGTAATTCAGTGGGTAAGCAGGAGTTTCCTCTCAAGTACACTACGATTTTGAAAAAAGGAAATTAGGAATTGCAGTCACTGGCAATTTTTTCAAGGTTGGAGTTCACTCCCCACGCTTTTATATCTATAGAAGTTTTATCTATCCCTTCGTGGAATATTGTTGACCAATTCATTTCTTCAAACCAAAGTAAAGAGTCACATTAAACAATTGGGTAAATATGGGGGAGTTTAAATTAATGACTTAGCTAAGAAATAGACATACTTCTAAAGTCAGAATTGCATCCTGCATCCAAATATAACATTCATTGATGGGTTCTGAATTCTCCATAAGTCACTTTATTCTCTTAATTAACTTAATACTTTGTCCAAACAAGAGAAAACTCGTGGCATATATACAATTCGGGGTATATATTTGCACATTAGTGGGGTGGGGGTAAAAAATAATTACATCCTGATATATACTTTGTCCAAACAAAAGAAAACTCGTGGCATATATATAATTCAGGGCAGGCACGTACGCAGGAATTTGTTTTGTGGGGGGGGGGGCTAATCGTTCAAACCCATTATTCTGTGAGAAAAATCAGAAAATTATGGGAAAATGAAAAAAATCATGAGATTTAGGGGGGGGGCCGGGCCCGGAGGCCCCCCCCCTGCGTACGTCCCTGATTCAGGGTATATATTTGCACATTAAGGGGATGGGGGTAAATTAATGAATGTTATATTTGAATTCAGGATGCAATTCTGACCAAAGATGTGTCTATTCTTTAGCTAGGTCATTAATTTAAACGTCTCCTTATTTTCAGTAAATTGTTCTCTATATGAGGGAGGCTGTTCCTCTCTTCCGCTCCCGCTCTTTATGCTATAGTTTATTTACTGCTTTACTGAAAGCATTTGTAGACACAATAAATATAGTTAATAGGAAATTGCACTTTTTTTTACCGATTGGCTTCCAAACATTCGGCACTCCAGTCTGACATTTTTGAAGCTTAACTCGCTTATTTGATTCTGATAACAGTGTTTGTAATTTCAGTGTATAAGTCTCCTTATCTGAGTGGTTTGAGGATGTATAAGTACCAAGGACACTAAAAATGAAATTGATTAATAGGAAACTTACGCAAACATATACGTCTCTACAAATTAGGAATACCCTAGAACCCAAAAATAAAATAGGTCGTCACGGAACTGTAGAAACTGTAACTTTCCTGATTGCTCTAGCAAAACAGAATCACTAACAAAAATCTCAGAAATATATTAATGTGGATATTTGTAAAAATCATTCAAAACTAAGTATTTCAAGTTATTAGTTATTTGTCTTACCTACCAACACGTCTTTTTAGAAATTAATTTAAAAAACTTTTTCCACAAAACATGTTTTTCAAAGAAAAGTATTGAGCTCCATTAAGCCAAAAATGAGCAGAAATAAAGTCAAATAATCTTCGAAGCGTAAAGGTACCCCAAACCACAAATTAGTAAATAAATGAAACTCAAAGCGATCAGAAATTACAATAAATGACTAAGTCAAACTCAATTTACATGAAGTGAAAAAAAATACCGTAAATTGTCAGTTTAATATATATATATAGACATTTATTCATTAAAGTTTTAATATTTTTTTATTTATTAAAGCAAAAAAGTGGAAACATTTAAAGGGTATTTCGTTTTCAGCAAAGTACAAATTATGTTCTGGTGTTGGGAAGGTTCGGAGTTTATCAGCCCTACTCGTGTTAATTTTTGCTCGTTTTGAGTTTGACTCGGTCATTTATTGTAATTTCTGTTCTTTTTGAGTTTCTATTATGTATTAATAGCAATTTGGGGTAGTTTTACGCTTGGACCTTTATTTGACTATATTTCTGCTCATTTTTGGCTTAATGCAGCTCTTGACTTCAAGCTATTATTGGATACAAATTACATGTCTGTATCTGAATTAGGAGCTGAGCTATTTTTATTTAAATATAGTTACATTCCAAGTTTTTTTTTCAAATTGTATCATTTATAACTAAAAAAATACACGTAAAAATTGGAAACTTCGCAAATAAACTAACTTTAGAGCATATAATAAGTATACAGAATATCCTGTTATTCCAGAAAGGTTGGGTCGACGGCTGTGAGATCTCATAGGGATTCACTCAGTATCTTTTAAAATATCCTTAGTTTAAAGTTAAATTGGATAAAAATAAAAATGAAACGAACAAAATAAAAAATAAAATGAATGAAAAATAGCGGAATAAAATGAATTGAAAATGTGTATAAAGAATAATTATTTAACCTTTTATTATTATGTTTTATAAAATTTCTTTTATTTTTGTATCTTATGGTATTTTTTACCGTACGATGTATATTCCGTAAATACTTGTTATTTCAAGTTTGAAGTATCAGTTTTGGAAGGAAAGTCACAAAAAGCGTTTTAAGTACTTTTAACTTTAGTTTTCATTCATAGGTGTTTCATTTTAGGAAACACGCTACAGACAGCGGTATCTCGACTTAATTATCAACAATGAAGTCCGTCAGAAGTTCCACATTCGATCTCAGATTATTTCGTACATCCGTCGCTATTTGGATAGATTGGGATTTTTGGAAGTAGAAACACCAATGATGAACACCGTTGCGGGGGGTGCCACTGCCAAACCGTTTATTACTCATCACAATGAACTGAACTTGCAAATGTTTATGAGGATTGCTCCCGAATTGTACTTAAAAATGCTAGTCGTTGGCGGTATTGACAGAGTTTACGAAATTGGGAAACAGTTCAGGAATGAGGGTATAGATTTGACGCATAATCCCGAGTTCACAACTTGCGAATTTTATATGGCCTATGCTGATTACAATGATTTAATGAAGATAACTGAAGATATGCTGTCTGGTAAGCCGAGATCTTCCTTGAGTTTTCTTACCTTGAATTCCTTAATAGTATTTTTACTTTAGAATCTTGGGTGGACGAAGGGACGTATTACTTTTGATGTGGATGGAAATTTTTTCTTACTTTTGATCTTCTACGTGCCTGAAGCCATCACAATCTGCATAATAGGATTCTCTGACCTTTAATACTTTGAAATAGTTTAGCCTATATAATTAGAACAAGAGAAATATCATCATTCAAAATTTCCTAGTAGCATTTGACGCATAATCCCGAGTTCACCACTTGTGAGTTTTATATTGCCTATGCTGATTACAATGATTTAATGAAGATAACTGAAGATATGCTGTCTGGTAAGCCGAAACCTTCCTTGACTTTTCACTATTTTTTTTGAATTCTCAAAATCGTAGTTGTGTAATGCGCTTCAATCTAGTAAAGAGTGAGTTCTAGCTCAAAGAGTATGGTTAATTTACAAGAGTGAAAACTAGCGCTTGTTGACAAGAAACCTTCAAACCCATCTAGCGTTTGGTGGTACTTGCATTTTTTTTATTGTAACTATAAGAATAATCTATTTAATATGTGTAGTTGGTAAAATTAGCATAGCCATAAGCGTTTGTTCTCCGTTCATGACAGAAAATCGATTACAAAGCTTGAAAAATGCAAAGTGTCGCCAAACCATAGATGACGTTGATTTTTTTGCCGACACTAGCGCCAGTTTCCAATCTTATAAGTTACCTATACTATTTGGAGCCCATAATAAATGAAAATTTAGAAACGTGTTTAAAAGAAATTGTCAAGTGAGGAAGAGTCGCTCTTTGAAGCTGATTTAAGAATGATATGCTATGATATCGATTAATCCTAATGTTAACAGACTGTTGCAAAAACATATTTATGGGAACTTCGAAGAATAGCCTGAAATATCACAAAAATGGTGTCGCATCAGTATGAAAACTGCATCAATGGAATCTCCTTAGCCAAAAACCTCATTTAGGAGAATTACAGTCCCACATCTTGAATAAAGGTGAAAGAGAATTTTCCGTATGGGAAGCAGTAATGTGTCTTCCTTTTTTTCTTTTCTTTTTTTGATTCCAGTGGTGAGATATGCGATAGCCTCTGCCTACTATTTCCCTCAAGAAGAAGAAGAATTTAAGTGCTATATCTAGAGCTTTCTGCCATTAAAAATACCTAATATTAAAATAAAACGGAATTTTTGATAAAAAAAAAAACATCTTCTAATACAAGATGATGTAACACACGTATCTTTTGACAAAAAGTTGCGAAGTTGCTTCTCAGGGGTATCACGTTATGCTGCAAAAGTCTTACTATATTTTTTTTAACATTAAAATGCTGTAAAAATGATTAAACGTAGATATTTGCATAAAAATTAAACATATTTATCTAGTTTTTGTGTGTGCTAAAAAAGTTAACTTCGTGGATTTTGGAAGATGGGTGGGGGGAGCGGGACTTGGTACCTTTTTCGTTGGATAATTAGGCAACATCTGAAGTGTTTGATCGGTTTTTTTTTTACTTCAGATTGTTGTCGCAGTCTGTTTGTTGTCTCTGTTGCTTTTTCTGCAGATTTGGCAGTTATTTCTCTTTCAGTTCTTTTTGTTGTTATTTACTTTCTGTCTAGTAAGTTTATTTCCGTTATCCCTTTTATATTTTGCAATCTTCTTAAAAAAAAACAAAAAAACTTCATGCAATGAAATAACTATACATAATGACATCACACTTAACTAATTACAATGAATTAAGTAGTAAAATTCTTACACTTTGAATAAAAGTATTTTAGAACAGGTTGATGTCCATGTGTCGACTATGGGAGTTATAAACCATTTGTTTCTTTTTCTTTCTCTCCGATTTATTTCTTTCATCTCTTTAATTTCTCCCATCTTTTTGTCTCGCTGTGCAGAATTTTTTTTTCGCATTATATAACCTTTCTTATTGGTCGTGCTTTGAATCTTGGGTAGGCTATTGACTTATTCTTATGTAGTGAGTGAGTTCTAGACAATATCGAAAAAAGTAATTAGTTAATAGTTATTAGCTGATTAATAACTTCGTTGGAAAATACCTTGAACTTACCTGAAATATTTCGTTGGAAAATACCTATCGTTAAAACATTACGTTTTTATTTTTGTGAAATGATTGCCATACAGAGAAAAAAGAGACATTTGCCAACAAAACTTTCGGTAGAATTTTAATAATTGTTAAAACGGGGTAATGAACTCTCAGAAATAAACTGACCCGTTTCTGTGGATCTTGAATTATGCAGGCTAATCTTAGTTTTGACAATATTTTTGAAGAAACTAAATTTCAGCTCGTGGTGGAGGGCAAACTGTGGTCGGGGGGGGGGGGGACAAACCGACGTCTGGAAGGGGCAGCTGCCTCCCTGCTCCGTAAAAAATTTCGCCCCTGATCCACTGTTGAGGCCAATCCAGATTCTGTTTAAAATATGGAATTCTAATTTCCAGAGTCTAAAATATGAGTGACATTGGGGTAGTTTATGGCTGGATCATGATCGATGCTGATGATACAGCTTTTATATGCTGCGATGACTCTGAGAAGGCTTGAAATAATAAAATATATATAATAATATAAACTTATTACCCATAAAAAGCAAAAACAACCATGCGGAGTACAAAAATTTGAAGAGAAAAGAAAGGAAAAAATAACGCAAAAATAACTTTAAATTTTATGAAAAAATTAATTAACCTACATCAGGAAGGAAAAAAAAATGCAAAAAGTAATTGAAAGTTTTCGCGTAATGAATATATAACTTTTAATTCGGTTATATCTTGCCAGTTAGAATACCTTATTTATGAGCTGCGTGCTTGCCTAGATGCATGTCGTTGAAATAACCTATTCGAAACTTTGTTAAACACTATAAAATGACCCACGATCTTCAGTGGCTATATTTTGATTCTTCTAATTTTTAAATTAGAATTTTAATTTTTAGATTCTTCTAATTTTCTTAATTTTTGCTTCGTCTTTCGGACACTCAAACCACTTGGTGTTATACTTCAGGTTTCTTTAAGCTCTGATTTTGTACCTCCTTTTTAGGTATGGTCAAAAGCATTCTCGGAACATATAAAATAAATTACCAGCCAGAAGGTCCAGATGGCCCAACTGAAGAAATTGATTTCACTCCGCCATTTAAGCGAATGAGTATGTTTCCGGAATTGGAAAAACGGCTTCAAGTGAAACTGCCACATCCCAGTACTTTAGATACTCCTGAAGCTGTGCAACTTCTAGATCGACTTTGTGTGAACCATCAAGTAGAATGTCCATCTCCGCGAACTGCCACACGGTTGCTAGATAAGGTTAATGTCATTCCTGAAATCTGTCTACTGTAGATTTTTTTAATTGACGTTTGTCCTCCCCCCCCCCAAATAAGAAAAGAAAAGAAACACTCAATTGAATCAATTTTTACATAATAATATACCTCATCCTAATGATGAGGACGACACAGCAACGCATACTCTTCCCCCTCCATTTGTCCCTATTTAAATGCTTATTTTGAATAATAATTATGCTTCTCGTACCTTAAGAAGTAAGTTTAATTAATTCCCTTATTGTGCGAACCGAAAAAACTGATTGAATAAAACTGAAATATGCTGATTGATTTTGCTAATTGACGCTTGCTCCCCCCCCCCTACAAAAAAAGAAGAAAACAAGGTACCCTTGAATCAATTTTAAATAATCTTATGCATCATCCTAATGATGAGAATGACACAGCAACGCTTACGCTTCACCCCTCAGCTTTTCCTTATTTAAATGTATGTTTTGAATAACAATTATTTTTAATAACAGGCTTTGGAAAAGGGGATTACTTTCAACTATTAAAAAGGGTTCTAGCCCTTTGAATTTTTAATTGAATGAGCCCTTTTTCAAGTTTTTACGACAACGCTTTCTATAAAAAAACCTTATATGCCCCAGGGAATAATTTACAACCATTGCCCTGAAGACTGTGGGGGGAGTGTCCAGCTCAAAGATATAATTTCTGGACCTTTCAACTGCGTTGAACAAAATGGCTGTCCCAAAATTTTGTATGGATGTGTTTGGGAAAATGGTGGGCGTGGAAGGGGTGTTAGTTGCCCTCCAATCACTTCCGACTATGAAAATTGGGCACTAGCCATTTCAATTTTCAATTGAATGAGCCCTTTTTGAAGTTTCTACGACAACGCTTTCTATAAAAAAAACTGTATATGTCCCAGGGCATAACTTACAACATTTGCCCTGAGGGCTGTGGGGGGGGGAGTTGTCATCCTCAAAGACCTAGTTTCCAGAACTTTCAACTACATGAACAAAATAGCTATCTCAAAATTTTGATTGGATGTGTTTGGGGAAAAGGTAGGCATGAGAGGGGGGTTAGTTGCCCTCCAATCGCTTTCGACTATTAAAAAGAACACTAGCCCTTTGAATTACCAATTGAATGAGCCTTTTTTAAAGTTTTTTACGACAACGCTTTCTATAAAAATCTTATAAGCCCCCAGGGCATAACTTACAACCGTTGCCCTGAGGGTTTTGGGGGAGTGTCTTCCTCAAAAATGTTATTTCTTTCTGGAAATCAACTACGCTGAACAAAATGGCTATCTCAGAATTTTTATTGGATGTGTTTGGGCAAATGGTGTGCGTGGAAGGTGTGTTAGTTGCCTTCCAATCACTTTCGACTTTTAAAAAGGGCACTAGTTATTCCAATTTCCAATCGAATGAGCCCTTTTTGAAGTTTCTACGACAACTCCGTCGATACGAAGTGCCCTGGCATGAAAAAAAATAATACATTGTGCCAACATCTTCTTTACTTAGGCAGCGCGATTGCGCTGACTATGATAACAATTATTTTGAATAAGAGGCTTTGGAAAAGGGGAGGGAAGAATCCATCAAGAAATAGAATTAAGCATCTGTTTTGGGCATCTGAAACTGTAAACAAGGGTGTCTTTTCCTTTAGGGTTTGGGGTATCTGAATCCTTGGGTATCCAGAAATCTTTTCCTGGGGTATCTGAAATATTAGACAAGGGTCAGGGTGTGGGGTATCTGAATCCTGTGGTATCTGGCGTATCTGAATCTGGGGTATCCAGGAAACTTTTCCTGGGGTATCTGAAATTGTATACAAGGGCGTCTTTTCCTTTAGGGCATAGGTTATCTGAATCTTGGGGTATGGGGGGGGGGTTATATAGGAATCTTTTCCTGGGGTATCTGAAACTGTAGACAAGTATGGCTTTTCCTTTAGAGGCATCTGAATCCTGGGGTATCTGAAATCTGGGGTATCTGAAATTGTAGACAAGTCAATACCTCTTTTCCTTTAGGGTGTAGGAGGGAATTAGAATATACAGACACATCCCAAATACCAACCATGCAGATGTTTTTTTTTTTTTAGCAATTGATTGGTGTACTCCTGCGAAACGGGGAAAATTGTAGAAAACTACTACTGCAGCGCGAAGAGTCTGAAAAAAAGAAAAGAAAATATAATCAGCACTGGGGAATGTCATTTAGCTGAGGCGGCAACAGTGTTTAAATGTAGCATTTTCATCTTTTAGAGCGCGTCCAGACTATCCACTTTCTTAGTAAATGTAACGGAGATCTCGGGGTGTAGACGAGTACGAATTCTTTTTTTTTTTTTTTTTTTTTAAATCGGTAAATCAGAGGGTCTGAAAATGGAAAAAATAGGACAAAACGATGGTGTACACTGTCTTTCTGGAAAAAGGGACACAAAATGTAATGGATAAAATTTTATTGTGATTTAGAACAGAAAAGACTATATATTCCTACTTCCTATTTTCAATCCCAGGTTTCCAGAAAATGGGTATTCCGAACAAGCTATTAGTGATAAAAACAGATGAGAATACCGAAAATTGGCAAGAAACTTTGAAATTTAGGATTAAGGGCTGTATTTTTCCGTTCTATTTTTTTCGGAGGGGGGGGGGATATCTTTGGAGTGTTGCTTTTTTTCCCTTTTCGCCCGAGTTTTAGGGTAAAACGTACCACAAAAAAAAGCAAACTCTAGTTACAAAATATTTACAAAAATATAACTGATTTAAAAAAATACTGAATTTTTCTTAAAATAGCAACGATTTAACGTATTACAGGCATCAAATTCACTGCTAATTTTACTTTATTTTGGTAGAAAAGATACAAATAATTTCTTAGACTACCCACTGCTTTTCCATTTACGAAAAATTAAGCAAGAAAAACGGGTTTTAATTTTGATAAAGCAGTGAATAAATACAATAAAATAAACACTTAATTAAACAAACACACTCCGAATATTTCGACCCCACGTCCGGGAGCCTTTTCAGGAAAGATACCGCAAAACATCATTTTTTCAATCACTTTACGATGCCGTTCTAGTGACAACACTGCGCACCTGGCTAGAATATATGTATACTGGAACAAAATCACAGTTCATATATCTTACTAATCTTACCTTAATTACCTTCTATTACCTTATTTACCATACTTACCTTATTACTCTGTAATTAAGTTTACTTAAGTCTTATAGCTCGTTGGTCACTTTATAGAAGAATAATTTATAAAACCAACAGTCATCATTGATCATCCCCTTTCGTAATTACCTTAATTACCATGGTAATTACCTTTTACCATGCTTACCTTATTACACTTCAATTAATCTTACTTAATTCTTATAGCTCGTTGGTCACTTTTTAGAAGAAGAATGTATAAACCCAACATTCATAATTGATCATCCCCAAGTTATGAGCCCACTAGCAAAGTATCATAGATCTGAAAAGGGCTTAACTGAACGATTTGAGCTTTTTGTTAGCAAGAAGGAAATTTGTAACGCTTACACAGAATTAAACGATCCGTTCGTACAGCGAGAAAGATTTGCTCAGCAAGCTAAGGTAATTATTTTCTTTTTGAATATGTACATGTCGATAACTCTCGTTTTAGTAGAATACAGCTATTTCAATTTTCCCAAAAATAAATAAGAGTTCCAAATTGGACAGGTCCTTTTATAAGACAGTGAAACAAAAATATATACAGAGCCTCTAGATATTTCGATGACACTAATCGGTCATCATCATCAGTAGAGTTACTACCGTATCAAAACAAACAATTTTTATCCTAAACAAAGTAATCACTTCAGGGTCAAAGCATGTTACCGAGTCCGTTGACTTAAAAAGTTCACTAACTGTTCTTGAATTCTGTAATACTGCGTTGGATAAAGTTAGTACAATTTTCTTCAAAATTGTAGGTCAAAGCATGTTACCAGTCCGTTGACTTAAAAAGTTCACTAATTGTTCTTGAATTCTGTAATACTGGGTTGGATATTCTCCTAATTAAAAATGAAATACTACCGAATTTATAGGTGCTAAATTTGTCTTCTTATTCTTCTAATAGCAAATGAAATGTTGCTGATTCTAAAGTTGGTCTGTCATTCCCATATATACGACGCTGATATTTTTTTCCAAGATCACACTGTCTTTTCCATGACGAAACAGATAAGAGTTCCAAATAGGGACAGGTCCTTTTATTAGATAGTGAAACGGAATATATACAAAAGCTCTAGATATTTCGATGACACAGTCGGTCATCATCATCAGTAGAGTTACTAATGTTCAAAATTAAAACAATCTATATTTATACTAAACAAAATAATCACTTCAGGGTCAAAGCAAGTTACCGGTCCATTGACTTAAAAAGTTCACTAACTGTTCTTAAATTTTGTAATACTGCGTTGAATAAAGGTGGTATTTCTTCAAAATTGTAGGTCAAAGCAAGTTTCCGGTCCGTTACCAGAGCCTTTGTATATATTTTTGTTTCACTGTCTAATAAAAGGACCTGTCCCTATTTGGAACTCTTATTTATTTTGTCATAGAAAAGCAGCGTGGTTTTGGAAAAAAATACCAATATTTCCCAAAATTTCCGTCTTAATACCCATAGCTTTAGTAGCAGTAGTATTAGTACCGGTAATGATCGTAGTAGCACTAGCAGTACTAATAGTATGATTAGAAGTAGTAGCATTAGTTTGCAAATGTTGTCTTTTGGTTAGTTCAACATCCCCCACAACAAGCCCCGTAAGTTCCAACTTCACACACCAAACCATTCCTAAGATATTGCTGATTCGCCCTTTTGACAACCCGCATGTAGAAGGAGTTGGGTATTTGCGAATAAGTACTTTTAATGTTCAGGTTAATAAAATGAAGACATTATTGTCTCATAAGATATGGCATGGTTGAAGAATCTGTTATTGATATTCTCATTGGAAGATGATGCTTCTTGCGAGGGCCGAAGCCCCTGGTCGCCGACTGTAGTGGTAAGATACTAACGAATGTTTGGGAATTTTTAACATTTTTTTTTAACTAAAATGACTATATTTGAGATTTGGGATCCGATCAGAAATCAGAGTTTTTAGTTAACTCCAGAATGTTCGTTTTTTGAATTCTGCCTGAGCAAACGATGTATGACGTCATGCCAATAAGCATATGGGGGCTGAAGACCAGAGCGAATCAAAATTTTTGGGGTAATTGACCAATTGTGGAAACATTAGATGCAGGCCTTTTTAGCTAATGCCAGTAATATACTAAGTTCAATACGCTCCAAGTTTCAATCCTAATTTATTTGTTCTTTTCAGTAATCTTGGTTATGATTGTAATTTATTTTCTTTTTTTATGTTATCTGAAATAAAATACATAGCTCGAAATAAAGATTACTTTAAGTTAAGTGCAAATTACGTTCAGACCTTTATTTAGGCACAGGAGGCGTTAGCCGTACTCCTCTTTGAGGTAGTTCCTTTTCGTTTTGGGTTTGACTCGGTTATTTATTGTAATTGATTATTATTTATTTTATTTGATTATTTATTGTAATTTCTATTCGTTATGGGTTTTACATATTTATGGATAATCATTTATGGTAGTCTTTCTCTTGAAAAAATTACTTGAATTTATTCCTCCTCAGCTTTGGTTTATTGTATCTCTTTACTTTTCTTCAACAAACTTATTTTGTGATTTTTTTTATCATTTCCAAATAAATCTTTTGAACCCAAACAAACGGGTTAAACATAAGCAGATGAGAGCTTGACAAAATATGATTATTGTTGTTGTGAATTTTTTTTTTCTTTTGTCAACTAATGAACGAACTTTAATCTCAAAATTAAAGAATCATACAAATTCACCACCCAGGAACCTTCTATTCCGAGACAAGTGTCCTGTGGCCATCTGGCATTCTAATGAGTACAGCTGTCAATAGCTGATATATGCATGTAATCGGCCCAAGTGCTTCTACGCGAGTGTAACTATGAAACGTATTTACTACATAATTATCTTCTTTATGCGTACGGAACTGCCACCAAGTGAGATTTTCTACAAAATTTCGAAATTTGGCCAAATCAGAAAAATCGTTAGGAATTGGGAAAAAAAAGTCTGCGTTTTCTTTTTTTTAGGCCACCCAACTGCTCCAAATAGACTTATTATATGTTTTTGGTCACGAAGTTTATGTAATATTGTTTTTCTGGCTTTCCTTCATATAGGCCTAATTTATTAACTTGATTTATTATCATTATTTCTAATTTTTTGGTCGTTCCGACTGATGCTCAAGTATTTTTGCAATTTCTGAAGAAATAAAGAAGAAATAGGGGTGTTCACAAACCTTAGTGAAAATCTTTTTTTGTAATACCACTTAAAGCTGCCCTGTTTTGTGTGTGTGTGTTATTTCTAATTTTGCACGTTTATATAGTTTTCCAAGAAAAACAATAACAAAATTGCAATCGTCATTATTCTGATAATGAAAGTAGATGAAGCAAACAAACTTTTTTAGTGTTTTGGCGAAACATCCCTCTGAAGCTAAGCGAGAAGCGATTGGTTAATGTGTTTTGGCGAAACATCCCTCTGAAGCTAAGCGAGAAGCGATTGGTTAATGTGTCTTGGCGAAACATCCCTATGAAGCTAAGCAAGAAGCGATTGGTTAATGTGTTTTGGCGAAACATCCCTCTGAAGCTAAGTGAGAAGCGATTGGTTTAATGTGTCTTGGCGAAACATCACTCTGAAGCTAAGCGAGTAGCGATTGGGTAATGTGTTTTGGCGAAACATTCCTCTGAAGCTAAACGAGAAGCGATTGGTTAATGTGTCTTGGCGAAACATCCCTCTGAAGCTATGCGAGAAGCGATTGGTTAATGTCTTCTGAAGTACTGAAATTGATTTTTTCTTAGACAGAAAGAACCTTGGAAGTCAGAAAAGTCAGTTTTTTTTTGGAATTTCTTTGGTTGAACCCCTGTGTATATTTTATCATTATATTGTTCTTTTCCAAAGTAAGAATTATTCCCCTCCTCAAATATAAAAAATTCTTGGCTGGATATTTCGGCTTTTAAATCCAGCAATATTTAATATTCTGTTCAATTGGAACTTGACTTATTTATTCATAATTAGAATTTTGCTCCTCGTTCTTCTCTTCTTTTTTTCAATTATCCAATGCATATTTTTTAGGACAAAGCTGCTGGAGACGATGAAGCGCAAATGGTAGATGAGAATTTCTGTTCAGCCTTGGAATATGGCCTACCCCCAACTGGTGGCTGGGGTATGGGTATTGACAGGGTTGCCATGTTCCTAACGAATTCAAACAATATTAAGGTAAGATACCAGCTTTTGTACTTTTTCATGCAAAAAAAGTATTATCATACCTAGATGCTTAATAGATTGTTATTTTGCATGAAATGTGGTTATGGTTGTTTTTTATGATTAAATAAACAACGCATTTAAATTTACTAAAATTAAACAATGCAGACAGTGAAAGTAAACAATGTATTCAACAACAAAATGTAACAATATAGACAGTGTCTTTTTATTTAAAACTTTCACGCCTTTGTGGGGGTCTAAAGCTCTGTAATTTTTTCTGTGTTTCATTTAAATAAATTGATTGATTGATGAATTGTAAAAGTAAAGTAAGAATGAAGACAGTAAAACAGTAAAGAGCAGCCGAGGCAATATTCTATTTTAGTGGCTCATCAAGCTTATACGGCAGCAGTCATCACAGTTCTTCCTGGAGCCTTCTTTCGTGAATAAGGACCATTGTTGCATTGTGCCATATCTGTGGGGCGCGACCCGTGGACCAAGTGGCTGATAACTACATCGGGGTAGGAGTCAATAACATCTGCAGAGACAGTATTTATAAACTACGCTGTGACACCATCTGGTCGTGCATTGTTTCACTTAATTCCATTACAGTTTTGAGCTCTGACTATATTTCAGTATATCAGCCATAAGGTCATAGACCTTATAGCTTAGAACTTAATATGGCAGTAGATAGGGTGCCAGGACCAACAATTTGAAAGGAGTTTGGGATGGTTAGTTTTGTCGTCACTTGTGGGTTTAATGTGTCTTCAGAGTTTTCCCTTTACCATTAGTCTCATTTCGTTTCATTTTCATTTCGTGAATTTTATTTACCTGTTATAGACTGTTATGTTATGTTATAGACGACTAACTTTTACTAACTAGTTTGAAAAGTCAAACCACAGAGGGGCTACTTGTAAAGGATTTTATGGCACAAAAACTTTTGTTTCTTTATTGGCTTAAATTAGATACAATTGTGTTTTAGAAAGGCTTTCCTTTAGAACGGTTGTTCCTCTCTGTGTGTATAAATAATAATTTAATTTGCTTACGAAATAACGTCACAGGTGTGCAACTTCTGGTACTCCGTTTTGCAATCCCTTCACTTCTTGTAGTGCCTCTTTTACACCTGTGACGTTAAAATAACGTCACAGGTGTGCAACTTCTGGAACTCAGTTTTGCAATCCCTTCACTTCTTGTAGTGCCTCTTTTACACCTTTGACGTTAAAATAACGTCACAGGTGTGCAACTTCTGGAACTCAGTTTTGCAATCCCTTCACTTCTTGTAGTGCCTCTCTTATTTCTCACACAACTCCCTTTTTTAAACGTTGGTGCGTGTCCCAACTGCTGTGATCGGACTTCTTGTTATAATGTGACGCTTGATGTGACATATTTTTGGCTTCTGTAACTTTTTTTTTGTCGTTTTGTGATTGTCTTCTTTGTGACCTTTCATGTCACAAAGGAGGATTGTATCTTTGGTGATCCAAGTCTTATTGTCGTGGGACTTTCCTGCTTCGGACTTCATTTGCAGTCTCATTACGGTGGTGGCGCATTCAGCCAGATGACTAATTACGATAAATAAAAGTTCAAATAGGGATAAAATCCTTTTAATAGACAGTGTTCCACAAACAGTGATAGAAATTCACAAAAATACCAGATATTTTGGTCACATATAGAGTGGCCGTCATCAGCAATGTTTTGTGTTTTTACTGAAGTTTTACTGCTGATGACGGTTACTCTATATGTGACCGAAATATCTGGTATTTTTGTGAATTTCTATCACTGTTTTTGAAACCATTGTCTATTAAAAGGATTTTATCCCTATTTGAACTTTTATTTACCCTCATGGAAAGGCAGTGTGGTCTCCGAAATTATCTAGATGGCTAATTTTATCAATGATTGTGAGAGGAGTGGCCATATTCAGAATGTCTTTGAATTTTGTTGACAGACGTGTAACGCCCACCGTTCACGTCAGAATATTCAGTTCTTTTGCAGTTGTCCTCCCAAAGACGATCCTGTCACGATGACATATCGTAGTATCATAAAATTTAACCCAAAAATGAAATAGTTTGGATTAGTCTGAAGTTGCTGATATATTAAAACACATGCATAAAGAACGATGAATACGAAAACTTTATGCTGATGGACGTGGCTGGAATTTTCAACAAATAATGTAAAACACTGAAAGGACTAAAACATCCCACTTCCCCGGGAACTGTTTATACTGCTTGTGAATCATGTAACATTTCACAAGAAATTACATGCTTGTTTTATTGCATTTGTAACTATTAAACCAGGACTTGAATATATGGTTAAAAGCTTTAAATAACAATAATATTTACTGCAGCGATAGCCAGCATGCATTTGCTTTTCTTTTTAATATTATTTCCGCTTGCGGTTGCTTGTATATATGCGTCAGTTGGTCTAGTTATAGGTAGAAGAATGAAAAAGAAAAGTTTCATCTTCAGTAAAAAGGAATCCCGTGGCTTATTAGGTTTTTGTCCATTATAACATTTTGGCAATGGTCAAGTATGGTTCTACAGCGTGGGCGCTCCAAAAGACGGAGGAGAGTCCGCTTCTGCACGTTTTCCAGAGAAATTTCCTGTGGATTGATTTGGGTACCCGACTGACTGACTGTAACTCAAACAGTAATCTGTAAGAAAAAACATCGGTCAATCCCGCTTTCTAGGGCTAAAATGAGATAAAGGTTGAAATGGCTAGTACACGGTCTATGGGTAATTTATAACAGATTGCCAAATATTGTCCTTGTCGGCCAACCGTCTAGGGCCAAATGAAATGCAGGTTGTCCCCGAATTGGGTGGGAAGATGTCATAAAGAAAGATTTTAAGGAAATGGGTACTTCTTGGGAAGGTGTTAAGAAGAAGATGTTAAATAGATGGGGAGGGAGGAGTAGGATGCGTAGCTGTGTGGGCCTCAGGCGACTTGGTGCTGCAATGAGTTGTTAGTAGTAGTAGTTGCCATGGGCGGAAACATTATTGCTCATAACGTTTTTGTTCATTTAGAATTTAAAAATTTTTTTAGCAAAGGAATAGGGAAAAATCCGCCCACGGCTAGCACTATCGCGAGTTGAAAGAATAGTTGCAGTCTCTTATATGCTTGTGCAACGATCTTGGGGTCTTGCCCGTTTGGTGAAGTTTTTTGGAGTCTCTTAGCAAAATTACATTGGTTTGCGTCTTCAGTATGAGGAAAGAATCTTAGGGATAAAGATGCAAGCCTGTTTACTATTTCATAAACTCCTTGTTCTTCCATTGACAATGATGGTCTTGAAACCATTAAATAGGTTTCTAAATTCATAAAAGGGTCTCATCCATTTTGGAATAAATTGTGAAAATGCTTGACCTCTGTCTAAATCTACTGACAGTTTTGGTTGAAAATCCACTTTTCTTCTTGAAAACTCGTTGCAAAAGTAGTAATAGGACCAAAAGAAACGGAGCATTGAAGAACCCAATTGAGCTGTGGCCCAAGCTTTGATCTACAGTATTTATTCAAGATAAACAATATGATAAGATCAGCTAGTATTGACTGAAGTTATTCAATACTGATGAAGTTATTCATGTCTGCTCTCAATCTTATGAGTGAGGTTTTATGAGTGATACATGTGGAAGAAAAAAGGCAGACTCCATTGAAGGTTCAACCGGGCAACTGAGATCGACACAAACTGTTCCGAATAAGTAGTTATGTGCTAAATAAAAGGAGGGTTCCAACCTTTTACCAGAGTATACCACAATTTTACCCAAACAATTTGTTTTATTATTATTAGCTAGGTGGTAATATTAAAAAGTAAACGATTATATTAGATGGTAATGGTAAATTAATATTAAATAGTAAATTAATAGTAATAGGAAATTAATAGTAAACGGTAATATTTTTAGGTAAATTATATTTTTTATATTAGGTAAATGGCGTGAAATCAATGAAAGATCAGTCTCAGTTGGTAAAAATGACCATCCAGTCGGTAAAATCTCCCCCCCCTAAATAATTTGGCTAAGGATACCTCTGACTGGTATAAATAATTTACTCATTCTACACAAAAAATCAACAATAAATAGAGTAATAGTACATATAATAATGTGTAAATTAAAAATATTAATGGTTGTGAATTACCAATTAAGACGTAGACCATGCTAGAGATAATCGCACATAGAATTTTAGACCAAACTAAGTTTTTTTGTTTTATTCCAGTCAGCATTCCCAAAACAGTGCTGGTAAGCAAACCCAAAGGGGCCAGTTAGTAATACTGTTCATTTTGAAAAGCTTGACCTGAAGTATACTGGACCAAATGTATTAATGTCTGTAGGACTGATTGTGTACCTGTTTAAGATAAATGTAGTTATCGTGAACAAGACCTGAAATACTACTACTATTAACAACTCAATGCAGCACCAAGCCGCCTGAAGCCTACACAGCTACGTGCGCCCATCCTCCATCCCAATATATTACAAGCCTCCCTCTTTACCACCCTCCTAAGAAGTTCATATTTCCCTTCAATTTGCCTTGAAGCTCATCTTTCCTTACGACATCCTTTTCATTTGGCTTTAGACGGTTATTATAAATAAACAAAACATGGATGGGTACTTACGTAGTATTCAGAATGCACTCGAGAAGTTTGCTTTGTTTGATCCGAGTAAACCGGTTTTTCTCTCGCATTTGGTTATAATTAGCTTATTGTTTCGTAAAATAGACTACAATGCAGGTCTATTTTATTTAAATATCAAATATATTAAGATGGTTAGGTACTTAATACAATGCGTTCTGGGCGTCCTGCTTTCCATTATCTTGAGTGTGTTCTGGATAATACGTAAGTACCCATGTTTGTATCTTTAACTTGATTAATGCATAATCTTTTTCGCTAAATTTCTTCACGAAATCCTCCCAACCCATTCGGGGAAGACCTCCTTTGTTGGGCTCTAGACGGTTACTACGAATGAAAGAAAATATGGTTGTATTTTATATTGATTAATGCATCATCTTTTACTGAACGTTCGAAGAGCACACAATTTTGCCGTCTAATTTTAATAGGAAAAATATGAAAAACAAGAAAATCAATACTTGTTATAAGTTACAGTCATAATGTAATGTCATAAATCAATATTAGTCAATGAGCATTCAATGTAATAAAGACAAAAAGTGTACCATGTTCCTTCCAGATCCACTACTCTCATATACGGACATATAAGCAAGCCTCAGCTCAATTATGCTTGCACTCGGTCTCTGACCTCCTTTGAACAATAGAGAGAATGCTCCGTGTCCGGTCCCCATAAGACCGAATCATCGTATGACTGTTTTAAATGAGACCGTACCTTATGTTACTGAATTTTGGTTGATGAAACTGAGCCTAAAGTCTTCTCGTTTTCATTGTTTCTGCTTTTGGCTGTTTGACCGGAGAATAAATTCTTGCCTTGATGATATATTTGACTAAAATGTTTTCTGTGTTGATTGTTTTTGCGTTTTGCGGTTTGATTGTAGAATAAATTCTCGTCTGACAATATATTTGACTAAAATGTTTTTGCGCTTTGCCTGTTTTTGCGTTTTGCGTTTAGACTGTAGAACACATCCACGACCGACAATATATTTGACAGGAATGTTTTTGCGTTTTGCGGCTTGACTGTAGAACATATTCTCGACCGATAATATATTCGACTGAAATGTTTTTGCGGTTTGACTGTTTTTTTGCGTTTTTCGTTTGACTAGAATAGATTATCGTCTGACAACATATTTAACTAAAAGGTTTTTGCGTTTTCACTGTTCTTGCATTTTTCGGCTTAACTGTAAAAAACATTCCTGTCTGACAATTTATTTGGCTAAAAATTTTTTGCACTTTGACTATTTTTCCTTCTGGCGCTTTGACTGTAGAGTAAATTCTTGTCCGACTATATGTTTAACTCGTTTTGCGACTTGAATGTAGAAAGTATTCCTGTTTGACAATTTATTTAACTAAAATGTCTTCGCCCTTAGACTGTTTCTGCTTTTTATGGTTTGACTGTAGAATATATTCTCGTCGGACTGTAAACTTGACTGTAATGTTTTTGCGTTTTAACTGTTTTTTAGTTTTGCGGTTGGACTGTAGAAACAAGTTCTTGACCGACAATATATTTGACGTGAATGTTTTTGCGTTTTCACTGTTTTTGCGTTTTTTGATTTGACTTTAGAAAAGATTTCCGTCTGACAATTTATTTGACTAAAATGTTTTTGCGTTTCTACTTTTTTTGGTTTTGGTGGTTTGACTGTAGAATAAATTCTCGTCTGACAATATGTTTGGCTAAAATATTTTTGCGTTTTGACTGTTTTTGAGTTTTGCGATCTGACTGTAGAATAAATTCTCGTCCGACCATATATTTGAAATTTATTTTTTGCGTTTTGTTGTACGATTGTAGAACAAATTCTCGTCGGATAATATATTTTGAACTTAAAATATTTTTGTGTATTTTTTTTCTATCCTTAAATTGTTTACTGTCAAAAGGCCTGTCAGACGTCAGGCACAAAAAAACCGCAACTTATACTGCTTTTTGAGGACTAGAGAAAAGTAGTTTGCCCTCTTCTCCCAATAGTTAAGTCCAGAATATAAAGGCCAATAAACTAGTAATCTGAGGAAAACTGTTGAAACGCCGATTTGACCTCATTTGGCCTAAAATAGCTGAAAAACTCAAAACATAAGATTTATTACCAGTTCTGATTTATATACACCAAATGTTTTGGTATTAAATAATTTCAATGTATTGATGATCAGTTATTTGCTTGAGTCACCTGAACTTGGTTATTTGATCACGGAACTAAGTTTAATCATAGGGTGTACATCATTTAGAATAGAAATGTCAAAGATAGGACCTGTGGCCTAACAGTGGCAACCAGGACATTGGGATGGGGTCCAGAACCTGAATTAACAGTTCTTGTACTTTGATACTTATATAACTACATGTTTTGTAAGTTCATAAATTATGCTAAAAGCAATTTTTAGCACAACAAATTAAAACATAAAGTTGTAATGTTTTCATTCCTGCAACAATATATCTAGCAGGATGTCTCCTGCTAGGATGTATCCTGCATTCCTGCAGGAAGTATCTAGTATTCTCACAATTTCTCTGAATAGCAAAAATTCCTAAATTAAAATCAACACTACTATCACAGGATAAAAAGTTTTGTTAGTAATGGAGATGTCTGCAAGGATCAAGGCCGTATCCAGGGGGAGGGGCTAGGGGGTTTGAACCCCCCCCCCTGAAATGTTTGTCTGACTCGCAAAAACGTAACAAAATTGGACATAAACAAATTTTGTATGCGTTTATTGAGTTTTTTTGTGTAACCCCCCCCCCCAAAAAAAAAAGAGTAAAACCCCCTCCGAAAAACATCCTGGATACAGCCCTGGGAAGGATTAACTGATCCTTCAAGGTGATCAGTTATTTGCTTCAGTATAATGAATGTCCTTAAATGTATTTTAGAGAAATCAGTTTAATTGGCCAAAAAGGTAGTATTCCCTGGAAAAACATTCCTTGTTTTTCTTTTTTTTATTAATGCAATGAGCTGGTTAAGTGCTCTTAGAGACAACAGGCTTATACTTTTTTGTATTTATATTTTTATAGTTTGAACATTTCGAAGAATTTAAAAGATTATTGCCACTACTACCTTCCCCTTGTAGGTAGAAGGGAGTTTTATTAATGCATTGAGCCGATTAAGTGCTTTAGAGACGACACGCTTATACTTTTTGTATTTATATTTTTATAGTTGGAACATTTGGAAGGATTTAAAAGATTATTGCAACTACGACCTTCCACTTGTAGGTATAAGGGAGTTGCATGGAAGGTTTAAACTTAAGAGGATTCGATACCTTACATTTCCTTTTGTGAGCCTCAGCGTCGGCTGACTGTCTCAAAGGCAAAGAGTCCTTTAATGAATTCTCCCTGGGAACTACATGTCATTGAAATCTATTGAGAATTCGTGATTTGATTATGAAATTTGATTTAAAAGAGAATAGAATTGTGTCGGCAAAGTCTTGAATCAAACCGGGTTGCACCTTAAAAAATTCAAAGAGCTGTCAAATTAATCAAATAGCATTTTTTTTAGGTTATTTTTGGCATTTTCCTAGCAGGTATAATAAAACGTTCTTAGGGACAACCTTTCCTGAATTTTTGAAAGAAAATTCAGCTCCGTTTGATAGAAAAAACAAAATTTACACTTCCTTATGATATAAGCTTCCCTAAAATTAAATCTACGACACAAAGCAAGAGAAGTTACAAGGTTTTTCTAAGATTTCAGGGAAAGTAGACGTCGGCTTTTAGTTTTCTGCCGTTTATTCGGACCGCTTATCCAAGCTCTACATGCTATGGCAACACCGCCCAATTAATTCTAAATAATTTGGCCATACAAACTAAAAAAGTTTATAATGGACGAGATAGGCTGATTCTTTGTTGTATCGAATCCCCTTAATGAAAGGTTCTGTCTTATGTATGGTGATATTAATAAACACCCGGTCGACTTTGTGGCTTGTTTTGAGAGACCTGACGGATTTAAGATTTGGTATCTTTACTGTTTATCACGCCCTAAGAGCAAAATTCTCCTGCTGCTCGAACATAATCCAAGGAAATCGCGATTAAAGATTCTGAATATTACTTTTGTACGCTCCATGGTTCAGTTATAATTCTGTTAACTCAATTTTTTCATTCGGTCGTTAATGGTAGTGGAAACAAATAAGCGGAGAAGATAATTTTGTTAATATGATGGTTTCATCCTTAGGAAAAGTACTGACGTGTTTTTTTGTGAAGAAATAGAATTTTTTCTGGTGATAACCAACATATTTTTTTTAAGACATAAATATTGAGAAGTGCAACGTAGGCTATTCATTTTCTTTTACCTCAGCTGCTGAGAAACTGCAAACTGCATTAGTATACCATTTCGAATTGACCATTCGGAAGAGCGGAAAAGAATATGCTGAGTGAAAGATCCCCATAATTTAAAAATTTTGCTCTCAGTTGGCGTTATGCTCAACTGGCTGTATTAGTTTAAAAATTAGTAAGAAGTTTGTTAGTACTATTTATTTTCAAGACAACAGATTTATTCATTGAACTTTCTTGTATATGTTGGATGTTTATTTGGAATATAATTTTCTTTTCAGGAAGTGTTGTTTTTCCCTGCAATGAAGCCCGAAGATAATAAACCAAGGGAACATGCTCAAGAGAACGGCCAACTGTAGAAAAAAAAATCTCAATTCCTAACGTTTTGCTTATTGTCACGGGAATAAAGAGCTGATATATACATTTTTTACTTTTTTTTTGAAAAATGTAGGTGTAATTTAAAAATTCAAGCTATTAAATTCTTTGAAATTTGTACTTGTGATTTACCAACTTTTCAAATCGTACGTTCGTATTTTCCTACATTTTATATTTTGGGTTGAACAAAGAGCCTGGATAACTTATAAGAATGGGAACTGGTCCTATTGTCGACGAAAAACCATCAACACTATCTAGCATCTGGTAACAGTTGGAATGTTTTCAAGCTTTGTAATCGTTTTTTTTTTGTCAGGAACTGAGATAAGACACTTACTATTACCCTAATTTTACTAATTACACTAATTGAATTAATTATTACATTCTAAAGAACCCAAATGTCGCCAAGTGCTAGATGCCGTTGATATTTTTTTGTCGACTCTAGCGCCAGGCCCACTCTTAAAGTTACCCATACTGTTTGGGTTGAACTGCTATTTTTCTATTAGAAATCATTTTACGGTACAGGCTATGTCCTCCTTATACTGGAAAATTTCAGTCGATATTTTGCCAATTCGCCTATGCTCTTCAAATTTCTAGTTTTTGCATCTTTAGGGTTCGAAATTATCGCGAAATAGGGACTTTCTTTAGTTTTGGGACGGAAGAAATAGATGAACTAGCTGATTTCGTTATTAAGTTTTTTGAGGTCAGCTTTCTTCCTGTCCAGGCTGCTCCGTTTTCTGGTGAACAGAGACTCTAGGTTTTGTCATTTTAGTTTTTCTCTACTTGGTTTAAACTTTGAGTTTTAACCTGGTATGAATTTGAACTTTGAGTTTGAAGTTTGAACTTTCCTTAGGATACAAAACAATGTAATTATGTATATTATGTTTCTACAGTTGCTTGATGTAATGAACTGCTGTGAATGAGCTTCCAAACTCCATTTGATTACCTGCGAGTTGACAAACTCGTTGTTTTACATTTGACAAAGGGACATTTGACAAACCCTCTTTTGATAACCTACGAGTCACTAGTTTAATGCAATCTTCCTGGGATTAAACTAAAGACAAAATTTTTTTCAACTGAAAGTATGGAGTTTTATTAAGAATTAAAGCGAACAGAAATTATTCCTTATATAAGGGGGTTATCCCCTCGTAAATCCTTTACTCTTTACCCTAATGTTTGACTTTTTCTAGAAATTATATAAGAACAGTTGCTGAAACACATACTATCCAGTGTAGATGGGGGTTTGGTTCTGATTCCTGTTCTGTAAACATCCGGTGAAGAGGATGATGTAAATTATGCTCGGGTCTAGTGTTACGGATATACATAGCCACGAAAGGATTTTGCTAGGGTTTTTAATAATGGAAAGTTTAATAGATAGTCCGACTATTGATGAGACCCTTGTGCAGTTAGGTGTAGAAAATGAAACATTAGAGTATTGCTAATTACTAATTAGATTGATTAAATACTCTAATTACTAATTAGAGTACTGGTACTCTAATTGGTTCTAGGCGAATACCCCCCGGTGAATACCCCAACGGAAAATACCCCCCCCCCCCCGCGGCAAATACTCCCACGGAAAATACCCCCCGTGGAAAAAAAAACTCCGCGAAAAATACCCCCTCCCCCCGTGGAAAATAACCCCTGTGGAAAATACCCTCCCTCCCCCCCCCTAAAAAAATACCCCCCGTGGAAAATAAGGCTGTCCAAATTTGAGAATTTTATTGGAGTTTTATATTTTTAATTTCCGTAGGGGGATGGAATTTTGGTACTTGTGTATTATGCGCCACTCACTCAAGTTTACGCTGTGTAAAATTTGAGAACACACCGTTTTTTTGTTAGTTTCTTCGTTACTTTTGAAACAAATTTGCGCTATAGATTTGCACATTAGGGGGGGGGGGGGGTAAGCATAACGGGTCTGCATGCAAAATGTGTTTGGTACAATTGTTCTGCATATTAGATAGATAGACAAATAAGGGTATTTTAAAGCCAAATATTCGGCAATGAACACAGTAAAATAACATAAATGAATATAGTGAATGGGGGGGGGGGAGTTTAACCTCCCCCCCCCCCAAAAAATGCCCTCCCCACGAAAAATAACCCCCCCCCCTCTCCTTTGGAAAGTAACCCCTCGGAAAATACCCCTTCCCCCCACCCTGTGGAAAATAAGGTTTCTAAATTTGAAACTTTGATTTGAGTTTGTTTTTAATTTTGTTGAAAAGTGCTAAGGAACGGGAAAAGGAGGAATTTACACACCAGAAGTGTCTTAAAAACTTAAAAAAAAATCACACACAAATCAATTTGTGTTGAAAAGGCTTTCATATAATTTTCTGCAATTTTTGGCAGGAGCAGGTGCCAAATTAAAAAAAAAATTGAAGAAGAAAAATAATTTAGGCAAAAAATCATCAAAATTAAGCTAAAACATATGACACCAAAAAGTTTAAGAAGGCAGGGATATCCTTTGAAACGATAGTCGGCTTTGGTAACCAACATATTCTAAATTGTTTACATATTTACGAACAAAAGCGTTGCAATATTCTATAAGTATGTTTTTCCTATCTCCTAAGTGCACAACAACCACCAATCATAATTAACAAATAAATGAAACCCACAACTAACAGAAATTATAATATATAGCCTAGTCAAACTCAAAACGAGCAAAAAGTAAAAGGAGTATGACTGACAACACCCATGTCTTCTTCAGACCAGAAATAACTTGCACTTTACTTAAAAAAAAGAAAAAAAACGTGTATTGTCAGTTTGATACACATATTCTGATATCTATTCCTTATAATCTTAATACTTCTTTATTTGTTGAAGTCAAAAAAGTGAAAATATTTAAAATGTATTTTGTTTTCAGTAAAGTGCAAATTACTTTCTGATCTTGAGGAGGTGTGGGGGTTGTCAGCCCTACTCATGCTAATTGTTACTATTTTGAGTTTGAATAAGTTATTTATTGTTATTACTGTTCGTTTTGGGTCCAATTGGTTTATTTATGGTGATTTGTGGTAGTTCTACGCTTGGAAAGTTATTTGAATTTATTTCTACTCATTTTTGGCTTAACGAGGCCGTGGGCACCGGCTTTTAAAGTGACAACCAAATAAATACCATCACTCCTGGGAAAAAAAATTGATCATAAAACACAAAAAACATATCCGTTCAGGGGGAAAATACAGAAATATAGCATTCCGTCTAGGGGAAACATTTCTGATTATAGTGGCTTCATATATCAGCTCATGGGTACTCCTGCAATGCAATCAAAAGTTTTTGGCATATGTTTACCGAAATCGTCCCTTATTAAGTTGTTTTCCTTGCGTCTTTTCTATAATTATACAAACTTTCTTGTGTTCTAATAACTATACTAATTACTAATCAGTCAATACATATTTAAGATCACCATAAAAAGCTGATTCTTTGACTGAATGATATCAATAGTTAGGCTCTTATACTTTCGTTATTGACAAGTATCGTTATTTACTTAAAATTCATTACTATGTAGAATTTGTTTTTTTTTTTTTGCTCCATCCAAATCATATAGAAAATTGTTTTGTGGAAAACTTGTTAGGGGTCACTCAGTCACAAATTAGAACTTATATTTTTCCTTATTATGGGTCAAAATCTATTGGCAGGCAGACGTGTAAATCTATTGACGTGTTAGTTCGAAATTTTCGAAGAAACACTAAGGAAACCGAAACACTAAGGAAACCGAAACACTAAGGAAACCACCAACAGGGGAAATGCCAGGAGAGCTTTCTGCTCTCATATAAGGCTGTAAAATTACAAAAACATGTATCGGAAAGAGAGACTACTTCCGGAATGCAGGTTTGAAACACAAATTTGATGGTCTGGCTCACTATAAAAACCTGGGCTCAAAGATTTTCGAAATGGTATCAATGATTAGGAGGCATATAAAAACAGTTTAAGCTTATTCATTATTCGTTCATTGTTGTCCTCCAATCACTTTGTTCTTAAAAAAAGGCACTAGACCTTTCTATTTTCAATCGAATGAGCCCCATCCGAAGTTTCTACGACAACACTAAGTGACCGGGGGGGAAAAATCATACGTTGAAGTCTATTAATTTCTTCATTCATTGCTTATTCATTAGCATCAATCCCGGGTTTAAGAAAAAACAATTTAACCATTAAATATTAAATGTGCCTATGTTTTTCTTTGGACATGTGAATTAGATGAAGTTTGAAGATAATGTGCAGCAAACTATTAGATCTCATCTGTCTGTTGAGATATTAATTTCTTTGTCGTTTCTTCTAGAATATGGGGCGCTGTTGATGGCTTTTTGTTTCTTTTTGCGAACATACAGGAGAAATTGTTTAGGTGTTATTTAGTCACAAATTAGAACTTATGTTTTCCTTATTATGGGTCAAAATCTATTGGCAGGCAGCCAACAATGGGGCAACCAACATTTTTTCCATAGTTTTTCCCTATTCTGCTTTTTTCCTTTGGTTTCCTTATAATTATTAAATAGTCTAAATTTTCCAGGTGGGGGCCATGACCCCCCCCCCTTCCCCCACTCAAGTTTATGCTGTGTAAAACTCAAGAAAAAAACCGGTTTTTTCGTTAGTTTTTTCAGCTTAGCGCGAGACAAGACAAAGAAAAGTGACAGAATATATGGGATATATATAATTTGGGCTATATATGGGCATATAAGGGGGGGGGGTAAAGCATTTGGATACTACTTGACCCGGGGGGGGGGGGTTCAGAGGAGGGGATTACGTGGGAGGATCTTTCCTTGGGGGAAGGGGCACTTCTATGAAGGGGGCGCTGGATTTCCCAGCATTATTTAACAAACGATCAGAAATTAAATAAAAAACAAGTTTTTTAACTGAAAGTAAGGAGTAACATTAAAACTTAAAACGAACAGAAATTATTCCGTATAGGAGGGCATTCGTCCCCCTAATCCATACCTCGCTCTTTACGCAATTTATTTTTTTTAGTACTTTCAAAAGAGCTATCTAGTCTAATTAACCAGGCTTTTTTATACAGGGATTGTGATTCGAACAACACTTGAACTTTAGCGTAATATTTAAACCCATAATACACAAGTAACAAAATTCCTTCCCCCTACCGAAATTAAAAAAATAAAACTCAAATAAAATTCTCAAATTTAGAAAGCCTTCTTTTCCACGAGTGGGGGGGGGGGTTATTTTCCGGGGGGTACAGTATTTGGACAGTTTGAAGTTAGAAAACAATTCTTTCTAGGTATGTAGCCACTAAAAAATTACAGAAGAATAGCGAGGTATCTGGAAATTTTATTTAAAAAAAAAAATCCCAGTATAAAGTAAATGTAATGTTTTATTTAAGTGTTTTTTTCCAAGTATTTTTTTCAATGACCATTTTTCCAAGTATTAAATACTATTATTAAATTATGTTATTGACAAGGATCGTTATTTACTTACCATTCATTACTATGAAAAATTTGTGTTATTGTTGTTTTTTTTTTTGCTCCAACCAAATCACATAGAAAAAAAAAATTTGAAAACATTGCTAGGGGTCCCTCAGTCACAAATTAGAACTTATATTTTTCCTTATTATGGTTCGAAATCTATTGGCAGGCAGCCAATAATGGGACAACAAAAATTTTTGGCATGGTTTTTCCCTATTCTGCTTTTTTCCCTTTGGTTTTCTTATAATTACTATATAGTCCCAAATTTCCAGGAGGGGGCCATGCCCCCTGACCCCCTGACAATACACGGTTTTATATTTTTATTTTATAGAAAGTGCAAATAATTTTCTGGTCTTAAGAAGACATGGGTGTTGTCAGCCATACTCTTTTTACTTTTTGCTCGCTTTGAGTTTAAACAGGCTATCTATTGTAATTTCTGTTAGTTTTAGGTTTCATTTATTTGTTAATGGTGATTTGTGGTAATTTTACACTTGGAAGATAAAAAAAAAAAAAACTCGTAGAATTTAGCAACGCTTTCGTGCACAAAAACTTAAAAAATTTAGAGTGTGTTGGGTCTCAAGGCCATTTATCTTTTGAAAGGATACCTAAACCTTCTTAAAATTTTTGTTGCCATGCGTTCCAGCTTAATTTCGATGAATGTTTGCCTATATTTTGTTTTTCTTCTTCAATTCTTTTTTTAATTTGGCACCCGCTACTGCCAAAAATTGCACAAGTTCATGTGGAAGTGTTTTCAACACAAATGGGTTTGTCTTTTTTTTCTACGTTTTTAAGACACTTCTTGGGTGTAAATTCCACTTTTTCCCGTTCCTTAGCACTTTTCAACAAAACTATAAAAAACTCAAATAAAAGTTTCAAATTTAGAAACCTTATTTTCGACAGGGGGGGGGGGGGTATTTTCCACGAGAGTATTTTCCAAGGAGGGAGTATTTTCCGCGGGGGTTACTTTCCGAAGGAGGGGGGGGTATTTTTCGCGGGGGAGGGCATTTTTTCGGGGGGTTAAACACCCCCCCCCCCATTTATGTTATTTTACTGTGTTCATGGCCGTATATTTGGCTTTAAAATACACTTATTTGTCCATCTATCTAATATGCAGAATAATTGTATCAAACACATTTTGCATGCAAACCCGTTATACTTACCCCCCCCCCCTAATGTGCAAATCTATAGAGCAAATTTATTTCTAAAGTAACGAAGAAACTAACAAAAAAACCGGTATGTTCTCGAATTTTACGCAGCGTAAGCTTGAGTGAATGGCGCATAATACACAAGTACCAAAATTCCATCCCCCTACGGAAATTAAAAAAAATAAAACTCAAATGAAATTCTCAAATTTGGAAGCCTTTTTTCCACGGGGGGTATGTTTTTTTGGAGGGAGGGTGTAATTTCCGGGGGGGGGGTATTTTCTGCTGGGGGTATTTTACGAGGGGTTAAACGCCGGCCACCACTCTAATTAGTGCCCCTAAAGGAATTCTCACCAAGGTTAAAAAAATTCCAGGAGGTAGGGACTATGCATTTGAAATCTGTGAGCGAGTTCAATTCATATATCATCAGTTATTAGAAGAAAACGCAAATCTCCTGCGCAACGAGAATGATAATCTTCAAAATATAATTAAATTACAGCAAAAATTGGAAAATAAAGACACAGTGGCCCCATCCTCCTCTGAAAATCATAGACCATACTCTAGCGTTGTGAAAGGTCCTGAAACCTTTAGTATCATTCTTAAGCCTAGTAGTGATGAGGGTATTGATCCGATCAAAAAAAGAGGGACCCCCTCCAAAAATTGTGCAAGATATTAGCAAAATAATCAGAAGAGATATCAGAAAATTCTCAGCTAAAAAATCAGACAAGGCCAAGAAGGTAAAATTATTGTTGAACTTAATTCAAAACAAGATTTGAACAACGCTCTTTGTGTTTTCAATGAAAATGCAGCAGCACTGAAATATACTCCGAGGGAAGTGAAAAAACGCCTGCCAAGAATGCTTGTGAAAGGTACTTCTATATTCAAAAGTAAATCAGAATGCAAAGATTTTATAGAACAAAGTAATTCAGATCTTACAAATCTCGTTACTACAGGAAAAACCTTAGAAGTGGTTACCATCGTGGAAAAAGAAAAAAGCTGCAGCGTACTATTGGAAATGAGCCCAAAGATCAGAGCAGAAATTTTAAAAAGAGGTTAATTTTGGGTTTTTGCGCCTATATTGCGAGAATTATATTAAGCTTATACGATGCACCAATTGTTGCCTTTTCGGCCACAAGAAGTCTGAGTGCAGGGGTTATTTAACGTGCTCTTGGAGTATGGGTGGCCATGATTACAATGATTGTACTAAATCTTTCACTAGCCGTCCGTGTTGTCGTTCATGCTATAAGCGACAGATCAAATGCGAACCAGATCCATCGTACGACTATAAAAACTGGCCCGGAAAATACTGATCAATTAAAAAAATTTAAAAAATCAATTAAAAAATCAAATTAAAAAATCAATTAAAAAAAATAAATTAAAAAAAAGATCAATTAAAAAAATATCGATTACACAACGTAAACGCAGATGACATCACATATTTATCATTTCTTCGGATTAATGTGCAACACTCGTATATAGCTTTATTAGAATTGTATAAAAATATTGATATGATTTAAAGCAGATGTTATTTTAGTTCAAGAGCCATATCAGAATAAAAATTTAAAAGTCTCCTCTGTACCATTAAATTACTGGTGTTTCTCTAAATTTGATCCTTCGAAAAAAATTTATAGCGCAGGAAGCTTTGTTTAAAATACGCTGAAAGCAGATTTACATTATATGATGTTTCAACAAATAAATGTATTGTAGTTTCCATGTATATTAACAAGAAGACCTTTACAGTTGTGTCAGCTTATTGTCCTCCTTCATATAAAAATATCTCCTTAGGTCTATCTCCGATTGAGACATTAGGAAATACGTCTGCATTAATTTTAGGTGGTGGTTTTTATGCCAGAAGTCTTTTTTGGCTTTTTAGTAACATTACGTACGTGAGAGGGGCTGAATTGGAATTGTTTTTCGCAAGTTTGCCATTAGTCGTAGTAAATGATCCATCAGTAGCAACATATACAAGAATGAATACTACAAACCCGGATGTAACAGCCGTCGGGAATCGTTTGTCCCGTGATATTTGTGATTGGAAAGTATTAACTTGCCCTAGTCTTTCAGATCACGGCTACATTTCTATTAAGCTAAGGTGTTCCACTCATGACTCCTCTATTATAAGTTTGACTGATCCTCGTTTCAATTACAAAAAAAGTGAATTGGAATGTATTTAGTAAACGCATTTTAAATGACATCGACGACATATTTGTCATGCCTTTGGAGATTGACAATTGTGTTGAAAGCCTTAAAAATATAATACAAATCGAGATTAAAATTGCAATACCTGAGAAAAAAAGCATCATTCTCAACAAGTATGCACGATGGGGGGTGGACCCCAGAATTAAGTGAATTAAGACGTAATTATAGAAGAGCAATTAAAATTTTTAAATTCACTCAACTAATGAGAATTATAATTCTATGAAAATGAAAAAATACTGTATTCAAATGAAATTAAAAATTCAAAACTTGGAGATTGGAAGAAATTTTGTACAAATAAAGGTAGCTTAGATCTCTGGAGAACAATACATAAAATATGCTCTAACCGCCCATCTATAGTATCAGTAGTTCATATTGCGAAAGATAATGGTGTGTTCGCAGAATCGTACCAAGAAGCTGGTGAGGTATTCTTTGACAAATGGTTTACACCCGATGACCGCTCAACGGAAACTTCTTATCACTGCCAGATTCGAAGTCAACTTGAATGTGTATTTGATAAAAACCGAGATAAATTGTCACCAATAACAATTGATTCATTACAAGATCCTATTAATTCTCTAAAACCATTGAAAGCTCCTGGCTTAGATGATATTTTCAATATAGTTATTTAAAAAGAATTTCATGTCTTGGCTCCCACTTTACTTAAAATATATAATGCTTGTTTGAATATTAAGTATTTTCCAAGGGATTAGAAAAATGCTAAAGTTATAGTAATTCCCAAACGAGGGAGAATTAATGTCCGTCTACCGTCTTCTTATCGAACCACCAGCTTGATACCAGATTTTGGCTAAAAATATTCGAAAGGATCCTATCTTACAGTTTGAATGATTTAAGTATTAATAAGGACTGGATTTCTAATAACCAGTTTTGATTTGTTAAAGGTAAATCAACAGTAGATGCTCTAGATAAACTCGTCACAACAGCGGAAGAAAATAATAAGTTGAAGAAATTTACACTCAGCCTTCTCTTGATATCAAAGGTGCCTTCGACAATGGATTGCATCCCGGTATTTTAATAAAGTTATTAGATTTAGGTTGTCCCACTCCTCTAGTTATGTTGATTAAAACTTATTGATCAGTTTAATATGGTGATAAAGCTGATAATATAACTCGTGTCCTTCAAGAATCGTGCCCACAAGGAAGCATACTCTTTCCGTTCTTATGGTCTATTAATGTGGACGATTTGCTTCGTTCAGAGTTACCGACAGGCTGTACAATACAAGCTTATGTTGATGATATCTGTATAACAAACCTTCTAAAGATGCCAATTTCCTAGAGCATACAGCAAGAAAGGTACTTACACTATTAGAAAAATGAGCAGATGAAAATAAATTAAATGTCGATGTTAATAAATGCGAAGCTATCATCTTTTAAAAAAAGAGAAATTCCTCTGATTAATCTTCGATTTTTAAGCCATAGAATACCAATAAGTGATAAAGTGAGATACTTGAGCTTAATTCTGAATAGAAAATTACTTTGGAATGATCATGTTGAAAGTAAAATATAAGTCGCCAGACAATATTCAACAAAATTGTTATATGCCGCCAGAACCACTTGGGGTCCTAAACCATTTGCCCTAAGAAAGTTACATAAAGCTGCTAATGAATCCAGCATTTTATATGCAATACCCGTATGGCTGTCAGCGCTGAATAGAAAGGAAATTATACAAAAGTCAGTTTCTGTCCAAAGAATTTCAATGGTTTTAATTTCCAAAGCTTTTTTATCCGGTAAAACTGAGATAATAACGGCTTTAGCGGGATGCCTTCCTATCGATTTTAGAGCCTAAGAGATATTTTTCACCAGATATCTAAAGAGAGGAAGGCCAAATTATTGGCTATCCCTCAATAACTTAAATAACTATAATTTAAATGATCCTACACATTATACGGACTAGAAAGTAAATTATATATTCGTTAATTCCCTTTCTAAACCTTACGCAAAAACCTATAGGCCTTTATGAAATGGTATGAGTAATTCTGCCAAGCTGTTAAGCCCTGGACCCTTCAGTTTTTAACTGCTCACACTGACCTTATTCAAGTCACAAAACTTACTCCTAAATACATACTGACACAAATTATAACTGGTCACTGTAAATTAAACTCATTTTTATGTAGAAATAATAACAGTAATTGTTCCAATTGTGATTGTGGTGATGAAGAGACTTTATATAATTATCTTTTTGAGTGTAAATTTTTTGAAAATGAAAAAAATTGAATACAATTTAAATTAGAAGGGTCTTCTTACTCTAATACTTCTAATATTAATGTTATCTGGTTTGTTAAAGAGACTTGGTATGCCGTTTTGGAAGATTTGAACCGAATAAAGAGACTGGATATTGTATATTTTTTTTCTCTCTTTTTTTTATATATGTTGTGTACTTATTGTTTTCCAGTTTCTTTGTGTTTTTTAGTATTTTGTTTGTGTTTTTGAGTTTCTGATATTTTATGCTGTATTTTGTAGACTGGATAAGGCTTAATCACTCTATGGGTTTAATCACTGAATAAAATTTATCATTCATTCATCCAGTGTAGATACACTGGGCAAAACTGGTGTTTTTACCCCTGCTTAAATTTGGTTTTATCTAAGAAAAAACTGCTTTATTTTGCCCTCACTATGTCCAGATTAGGGGATGTTCATCCTTGACTAAAAATTGAATTTCTGTGTAGATACTGAATTCTGGTAGAGGACAGCTAATTTGCAGCTGTTTGTCCTCACTGTGTACTGATTACCCTCACTGTGTTCATCCTTAACACAAAATTTAACATCTACGTATATCGCGGGTGCTACGTGCACACCTCGTATGATGGAAAAATCAAATTGTTCAGGAAACGATAAAAACTAATTTGTTGGTACGATTTTTAAGACAAAAATAACAAAAAAAAGCCACATGACTCAGAAAAAAATCCTTTATATGTAGATATTAATTTTAATTACCATCAGCAATTTGAAGTGGTATAAACAGCGTATACGAGGTGTGCGCTGCTCCTATTTGCTTTATACGAGGTGTGATAACCGACTTTCTTCGAAAATGCATATTATACGTAGTGCGCACAAGCTCAACGTGGTAAAGAGAAATTTTTACGAGTTGTGCACAAGTTCTTAAGGGTTAAAAATCTGTTTATGAGGCGTTTCGCCTATAATAGCATTTTATACTATACGAAATAGACTTAAAATCAGGTATTTTAATTTAAAACAAAATCATTCTGCTGTGCTAAAGAACAAAAATGGTTTACAATCATAATGCATCACTTAACTTTGATACTCTTGTAGAAAGCATGAGTGTCTCGTGGCAACACATCCAGCAGCACCATGAGGTCGCTTAACTTACATGCATCAAGGCTCAAGCATCAAGGCTACGTGAAGTAAACGTATTCGAATTTTCGGTTCTTTCAAAGCCTGTTTTGGTAGAATTATCCATTCGTCCTTATGTTTGAGCTTGCAATAAACAGATCTATCGAGACTGCATTTATAAGTAACGGTCACGGTGATAGTCGGGTCCCCCTTTTTACATCCCGGTCTATAATCAGGGCAATACTTCAATCCTGTGTAGTCCTTGAAAACAGTATTACTCACCTGTTTTACTTGATCAGGGTAAGGATTGCGCCTTGCATTCTTCATCTCAGATGTATACATACTTGGAATGTAAATTGCTCTATCTTTGCATAGGGTTTCAATCTACTGGGTACTCTCACACTTCATTTGAGTTTGCCCTATTTCCAGATACTTCTGCATTACTGTCACTCCGTGTATAGAAGCGAAATGGACACGTGCATTTGAAAGAATTCCGTTCCTGTTCAGATATGAACATCCATCGCTCCACATAATAATTGTCTCAGCGTTCGGGTATGACCGTAACACGTCTTCCAACCTGTCAATAACGCACGAAACAAATTCGGATGCATTCAACATCCCTTCAGTCTCATCCCACACTATATTTAATGCGTCAAAACTTACAAGATCGTAAGAAGCCCAATTATATACAACGAGCATCCGTTCCTAGTAGAGAGACGACGCCTTTATGTTCGGACAAAGCAACGTAGATTCAAGGTCATGAATTGTCACTACAAGCACCCCTAAACTCCCTTATGCTTTGTCCTTGTCACTGTTTTTTTTTCAATCCTAGCTTCTTCTTTCTTTAATATTTGCTCAGAATATTCCTCTTCGGCAAGATTCTTCAATTTAAATGCTATGAATCTGTCACACAGGTCCTTCTTTGCTTGAAAATCCAAATGTCTTTCTCTTTCAATAGTTGTCCAAAAAGTCATAGCTAACACTGTCAGCTTTTTCTTTCCCCATTTTCTCCCTTTAAAATAAAACACCTCTTTAAAAGTTCCAAAAGGATACTCAAAGTACTTTTTCTTGTCCCAAGCTCTACAATAGTGGGAGGGATTTTTGGAAGATCATTCAAAAACTTCTCTGCACTTTGCTTTCTTTTTGCAAAGTGATTTCCTAGCATTCAATTAAATTGAGGTTTCTGGGTGGTTTGGATCTTGTGATGGATGGATGCCGTTCTTCGCTGCCTGTTCAGACCAGTTCTTCACTAGCCATTCGCCAATGCCAAACGTACTCAAAAACATTTGCTTGCAAACTCTTAGCATCCCTACTGAGGTTTTCAAACTATATTTCAGGGTTCCTTATCTCCTAGAAGGGTCAAGATCAGCCTGCTTGAGTTTCTCACAATCGTCGTAAGTGACAAGTGTTGCTATGTAAACCTTCTTTTATTCCCAGGACATTTCATTCCAAAAGCTACCAAACAAACTCTGCCTTTCACCTTGAGGAATGATTGAAAATTCAAAAACTCTGACCTTTTTAGCATCGACACTACAATGTTTGTATTTAGGGCCAATTTTCAGTTAAGGGTTTAAATTTTTAATAACTTTCCACTTACCATCTTTCCTGTTCTGTACTTTTCTTCCTTCGTATTCCTTCCCTTGACATCTAGCATAATAATTTTTCAATCGGTTTTCCCCTAGCTTTGATCTGTCTTTGTTCCTGCTTTTTCTAGATTATGCAATACTATTTATCACTGAGCTTTCTGTTTCCGCTTCCAAATTGTTTTCTGGAATATCTCCTAGCGTTTCCACTTTCGGGGGTAGGTATATTTGGTGATAAAATAGCACCACTTGTATCCGCTGATTCAGCCAGTTCGAGTCGCAAAAATGCCATGTCCACCATATCGGACAAAGTCTATGCGCTCGAGGGTGGTGTGAGAGTACTATCACAAGGCCACAACCTGAATTCAGATCGAGTTGAAAGTGTAAATTATAGGAAGCTACTCGGTCTGGAGAAAGCTCTTTAGTTGTGGGAGGGGGGAGGGAGGGCCGTCTTCTGGGGAAGGGTGGGCCGTTTTTTCGTCAACTGCTCAATACTGCCTTTTTTATATCTAGTCATTTTACCGTCAAAAGCTAGGAACTGCCAAATTTTTTTCGTTGCGCAAAGCGGTAATTTTCAAGTTTTTATTTTGTGTTTTATTTTTAAGTGTTTATTTTATCTTGCCCCTGCCAACGCAGGTGCCGGCTCGGCTACTGGTCGCTGCGGGTGCCGGCTAGGCCACTGGCCGCTCCGGCTGCTGGACTGGCTTCTCACGTTCGATGGCCGCCCTATCGTGATAAAGTGCTTATTTTTTTAAAGTTGTAAATGTAAATGTAAATGTAAATTGTAAATGTAAAGTTGTAAATTGTTTAATGTCGTATATAGGTGAATTAAAGAAACCATGTATTCTATTTCCTCTTGAATATATATTCAACAGATTGAGGTTAGGATAGGTTAGTTGTATTTTGGCATTGCAAGAGTATGTATCAATTTAAGCCACCCTTCAGATCGTTTCTTTGAGGACCGTCCATTTCCGGCAAAACTATAGTTTTAACAAAAATCATTCAAAACTGTGATAAAATGTTCTTAGAAAATCCAAAATATGTCTATTATTGCTATAGTATATGGCAAGAATCCTATGATAAAATAAAGAAGATTGATCTGAGCATAAAATTTATACAAGGACTTGACGTCTTTACTAGTATTGCACCAAACTCGTGGTTGATTATTGATGATTTAACTGAATATATTGAAGAATGGTCGCGAGAAATTTTACGATTGTTTACTCTCGGGTCCCATCACAAAGAAATTTCTGTAACTATTATTCTCCATAATCTCTTTCATCAAAGTCAATGCATGAGAACACTTGTTTTGAATTGTACCTACTATATCATCTATAGATTTGTTCGCGATTCAAGTTCTCTTATAATTCTAAACAAACAAATCTATCCTGGCGAACCTAAATTTTTACTTTCCGCATACACTCAAGCAACTAATAAACCTTATGATTACATATTATTGGACCTGAATCAAAACACACCTGAAGTGTTGCGTGTAGTCACTGATATTTTCGAAAACGAGATTACTGTATATCTACCTGTGAATAATAAAAAAGGTCATTAGTCGCAATCATGACATTGAAAAAAGCTACACGTACAACGGCATTTATTTTCTGTGCTAGCCTATTCGACACCATGACTTAGAAAAGCAATACTCAAGCATGGTGTTGACAAGAAATTTATGAATCTCTAGTCAGAACTTTGTTTAAATTTAACGGAGGGTAATGTTCAGCTGTCAGATCGTGTTAAGCAACAGACAAGGCAACATCGATCACTTGTACGTGCTCTAGCTTACAAAAAGAAAACAAACAAAAGGAAAAAGGAAAAAAAAAGAAAACGTCTTGTTCAAGCGGGTGGTAATTTATTTTTAGTGTTACTACCGATAATCGCTGGAATTATAAACAATATTCTCTAGAAATGAATAAACCCTATAAATTGACGCCAATTGAACTTTTTCTTTCACCCAAAGAGTCCTTTGAAGATAATCTTGATAAATTTATTAACAATAAAACAATTGCTGATGATGAAAAATTAATTTTTCTTCAAAATGCTCTTCGTCGTGTCAACAAACATAAACTTTATCGTGAAAAAACCCGCTCAAAGTCAATGTCATTGATCAACCTTCTGAAAACGGTGAAACACCGAAAAAGGAAGATTTATTAACAAGTGTTGTCGACTTGCTGCCATAATCCTATCGGGAACAAAGCAAAAGACTCTTGTCGTATCTCACCAAAAATGAAAAAATTGATGAGAAAAAGAACGTAGTTATGATCCAGGGCAAGCCTTACAAATTAATTGATTTACCATTCGATCTGATTGCAAATCGTAAAAGAGTCGAATCCTTTGACAAGCATTTATATAATTCTTTAAATTCGTCAAATTTTCATAAAAGTCTTATCGGTTTCTAAATAAATTATAAAGTTTTCTAAAAAAATTCTAAAGAAATTAAAAGAAAATAGTCCATTAAAAGTAGAAGATGATATTAAATCTTTCTTGGAAAGCACACCTACTGGCAATTTGACATCGGTAACTAGACAAAAGTGAAGACGTATTGATTCACCCGGTAGTATACAAAAGGGTAGCGGACTGTTACGATGAAAATGGATCAAATTTCGAAAGGTATTTATGAAAATATTGGAGAGCTAGTAGGTTTAAGTTCTCCAACTACACTTTTCAAAGTCACTGGTATTGACACTAAAAGCGTACAAGAGCATTTGCAAAAGGAATCCAGTTATACTCTTCATCGAAATTATAGAACTAGAGGTCCTGACTATCGAAAAACTAAAGCCTTTTACCCTCCACATATATTACAAGCAGATCTTTTGACTCTAGACGCGATTCAAAGACGCTATAATAAACCCTCTAGGTATATTTTATTCACAATAAGTGTTTTTAGTCGGTAAGCATATGCAGCTCCATTGCAGTCAAAGAGACTCAATGAAGTTATTAAAGCCTTTGAATCCATCTTTCAACAAGATTTATATAAAAAAATTCAAACAGACCTTGGAAGTGAATTTGTTAATCCATATGTTGAAAAAGTACTAATTAAATATAATGCAATACTCTATCATAGTGAGAGTCCTATAAAGGCCGCATTGGCAAAATGTTTGATACGAGCTATTCGACTTTTAATTTCAAGATATTGTACATTGAAAAATACAGCTGTATTTATTCATGATTTAGATAAAATCATGCAAATATATAACCAACTTCCTCATCGATGATTGTTCAATACTAGCCCTAAGGAAGTTCATTATAGTGAGAGTACAGATTTTCTTAAACAAAATTCTAAAGAAAAGAGAGGAAGCAAAAATTTAGTGCTTGTGATCCTGTTTGAATCAATCGAACAAGAAAAATTTTTGATATAGGGAATAGTTTGTTGTCTACTGAACTTTTTGAAGTGTCAAAAGTCTTGGACACTAACCTTATAACGTGTCGTGTTCGTGATATAAAAGATAAAGAAATTTTTGGCAGATTTTATAATTAAGAATTGCAAAAAGTTAAAATAACTAGAATGTATCAAATTGAAAAGGTATTAAAGACTTATACACGCCAGGGTAAGCGACAGTTGCTTGTTCGCCGGCTAGGATACAACTCTGATTTTGGTTCGTGGATACCAACTGAAGACGTTCATAATTTCTGAAGATTTTATGCATTCATGAGCCCTCTATGCAAATGAGCCCTCCCCAATGTTCTAGAACCGTTTATTCGATACAATCGCCCGAGGGAAAAACAATCAAAACAAATTAACTCGCATCCTTGTTTTTTCTTCTGGCAAATAATACAAAAATTAATCAATTTTGCAGGTAGGAGCATGAAACCTCTAAATTAGGGTTCTCTGATAAGCCGAATCTATTGAATTGATTTTAATTAAAATTCTTTCACTTTTATTGGGTGTTTCCTCCTTCTTTCAAAATTCAGGCAAATCTTTATAGTTCCTTAGCCTTTTATGGGTAAAACTAAGCTTAATGAATCTTATATATTTGGAATGAACATAATAAGCCGATGATATATTGATTGATATCAAAATTTTGTTTCTAGAATTTTGGTTACTATTGAGCCTCGTAGCTCCATTCTTAGAGTTTATTACCACAAACTGCTTGATATGTTAGCATATAAATCCAAAAACTTAAAGAATAGGACGTTATCTGCACTTATTAGGTGTTTCGATTACATATAAGAGAATTTGTAGAATTATTGGAGTTTCGATTAGATATTAAAAGTAGAAATTAAAATGATTATACAATTCCCAGAGTAGATACTCTCCCCCCCTCCCTTACTCCCAACCAACTTCAAATCCAACTAAAAATCGATTTAATCTATCTATTTACATTACAAATCCTACTATAAAAAGGACTATGTCCTGTTTTCTTTTTCAATGATTTCTTTTTTTATTTAGAAAATTATATATAATGTATACTAATACTACTACCACTAACAACTCAACGCAGCACCAAGCCACTTGAGGCCAACACATCTACGCACTCTCCTCCTCAATACCAATCTATTCAAAGCCTCCCTTTTAAACCCTCACAGGAAGTTCCCGTTTCCTTCAAATCTTTCTTTATGACGTCCTTTCACTTCCAAACGAGAACGACCTGCTTTCCGTTCAGCCCTTGACGGTTGGGCAAAAAGGACAATCTTCAGCAATCTGTCATTCTTCATCCGCAAAACGTGCCCTAGCCACCTCAACCTTTCTTTTATTATAGCCCTAGAAAGCGGGATTGAACCACATTCTTCGTATATCCCATTGTTTGAAATACGGTCAGTCATCCGGGTACCCAAAACAAACCCTAAACAATGTCTCTAGAAAACTTGTAGGAAATCTTCATCTGCTTTTCGGACGGCCCATGCGTCAGAGCGATATTTGACCACTGTCATCCTTGTAGCTTCTAATATTCTAATCTTGGTTTGCAGACTTATCTTCCTATTCTTCAAATATTTTTTAACTGTGAAAAAACGCCTTGAACCTATGCTATTCTACTTTCAACATCTTCCCTACTCCCACCATCCTTACTAATAATACTACCAAAGTAAGTGAAGCAGTCCAACTGATCAATATTTTCGTTATCCAACGTTACCTTTTCATCTTTACGTATTCCTAGCCTTAGTGACTTAATTTTCTTAAAAATAATTTTTAGACCTATTCTAGCACCCTGAACTCTAAAAACCTATAAAAGTTCATTCATTTTTCTTATACTTTCGTCTAGGATGCTTAAATCAGCAGCATAATCTAAATCCAGGAGACCTTTTCCTCCCCATGTGACTCCGTGGTCTCCCATTGCCTTTCCTGTGCTTCTTAAGACAAAGACCATCAAATTGATCCATATAAAGGGGGGTAGAACACAACCCTACTTAACTCCATATTTAATTCAAAATCAGCTGCTAACTTCATTTCCTACCTTAACCGCAAATCTACCTACCTTCTTATTTTTCAATTAATCCGTTTCTGTTCTATTTGCACATGTAGAAGGTGTTTTCATATCCACTATTCACTCCACTTTCAAATGTTTTAACAGAAGAAAATCTAATTTGGAACTGATAGATTACAGAGCAAAAAAAAAAAATAAATATGAAGACAAAAATTTAACCTGAGCAAATGTTGTAAAATTGGAAGTATAAAACATTTTCGCCTATCATTTGATGATAAAGCTCTGAGGTCATATCTTATATGGACATATAGTGGGAAATCAGAGGTTTAAAAGGTGGTATATTTGCATAAATGCTAATCTGGAACATATTAGGAACTATAGTGAATCCCTACTTTCTTTTATTAATTAGCTTCTTGATTGCAATATTAAGTTCTTTTTGGGTCTCATTTATTAATTGACATTAATTTCTACTAGGTTTAAGTCTGAATTATTTTATAACTATTTTTACTCGGTCCTTACTACTACTACTACTACTACTACTACTACTACTACTACTACTACTACTACTACTACTACTAATACTACAACAAGCAACGACAAGCAATCAACCACTCAGACACAGAGAGGTATAGAGAGATCGAAAGAAACTAGTAAACAGCCAGTAAGACACACAGGCACAGAAAGAGAGAGACAAGCAAACACTCGAACAGACACATAGGCACAAAAAGAGAGACAAGCAAACGCCCAATCAAACATATAGGCAGAGAGAGAGAGAGAGAGAGAGAGAGAGAGAGAGAGAGAGAGAGAGAGAGAGAGAGAGAGAGAGAGAGAGAGAGAGAGAGAGAGAGAGAGAGAGAGAGAGAGAGAGAGAGAGAGAGAGAGAGAGAGAGAGAGAGAGAGAGACAGAGAGAGAGAGAGAGAGAGAGAGAGAGAAGCGATGAGCCGCTCAGACATACAGTCACAGAGAGCGAGAGAGAGAAAGACGAAAACACCTAAAAACACACATTCAGAGTTACAAACACACAAAGACAGACACGGGGACAAGCAAACATTCCCTCTACACACAGGCAAATAGAGAGAGAGCGAGAGAGAGAGAGCGAGAGAGAGAGAGAGAGAGAGAGAGAGAGAGAGAGAGAGAGAGAGAGAGAGAGAGAGAGAGAGAGAGAGAGAGAGAGAGAGAGAGAGAGAGAGAGAGAGAGAGAGAGAGAGAGAGCGAGAGAGACAAAACACACATAAACACACAGAGTCAGACACAAAAGCACACGAAGACAGACACGGGGACAAGCAAACATTCTCTCAGACATATAGGCAAAGAAAGAGACGAGCAAATAGCCATTCAGACACAAAGGCACAGAGAGAGGGAAAGAAAACAAACACACAGAGACAGTCATGGGGACAAGCAAACATCCGCTCAAACACACAGGCACAGAGAAAGAGAGACAAAAACACATACAAACACAGAGATTAAGACACACAAACACACAAAGACAGACACTGGTACAAAAAACATCCCCTCAGGCATATAGGCACAGTGAGAGAGAGAGAAATTTTTCCACAAAATAAGTTTTTCAAAGAAATGCAAACAAACTTCATTCAACAAAAAATGAGCAAAAATAAAATCAAATAATCTACTAAGCATAAAACTATCACAAATGAGTATCGATAAATAAATGAAACCAAAAACGAACAGAAATTACAATAGTTAACCGAGTCAAACTCAAAACGAGCAGAAATTAACATAAGTTTGGGCGCAAAACCCCTATGGCTTCCCAAGGCCAGAACAAGATTTGCACTTTACTGAAAATATACAAATGAATGTGCATTGTCAGTTTAATATACATATACTGATATTTAGTAATCAAAATGTTAATACTATTTGATTTGTTAAAGTTATAAAAGTAAAAACATTTATATTTTTTAATTAAAGTGCAAATTTTGTTCAGGCCCTGGGAAGGCATAAGGGTTTTCCGCCCAACTTATGTTAATTTCTGCTTGTTTTGAGTTTGACTCGGTTAATTATTGTAATTTCTGTTCGTTTTGGGTTTCATTTATTTATCATGCTGATTTGTGGTAGTTTCACGCTTGGTAGATTATTTGATTTTATTCTTGCTCATTTTTTGTTTAATGGAGCTCTTTACTTTTCTTTGAAAAACTTGTTTTGTATACTTTAAATATTTTCGTTTTTTAAGATTTTATAGTTTGGCCTGCTATTTGTATGCTGGAAAACAGTTTTCAGCAATTTTTAACAACATGCACCCTATTAAAAATCTGGACACATATAGTACTGTTTAATTTAGTTTCATATCTCCTCTAGTTGACCTGAAATGTAAAACTTGGTACCTTTCGCAGAAAAATCTGTTTACTTTCTTTGATAGCTTGGATAGCTTGGTGGTAGCTTGGTAGTTGCCCTCAAATCACTTTCGACTATTAAAAAGGGTATCATCCCTTTCTATTTTCAATCGAATAAGCCCTTTTCGAAGTTCCCACGACAACTCCTTCGATACGAAGTGCCCTGGTCTAAACAACAACAACAATAAACAGAAAAATTATACCCCCTTTAATCTTTACTATAAAAATGTCAAGCATTCCAATCACTTTCGACTATTAAAAAGGGCACTAGGCCTTTCGATTTCTAATCGAATGAGCCCTTTTTGAAATGAAAACGCTTTCTATAAACACAATATATGCCCCCAGGGCATAAATTACAAGCCTTACACTAAGTTCTGTTAGGGTGGTTGTCATATCCTAAGACCGAATTTCCAGAACTTTCAACTACGTTAGACAACATGGCTATCTCAAAATTTCGATTGGATGTGTTTTGGGAAATGGTGGGTGTGAGAGGGGTGTTAGTCACCTTCCAATCCCTTTCTAATTTTAAAAAGGGCACAAGCCACTACAATTGCCAATTGAATGAGCGGTTTTTGAAGTTTCTACGACAACTTCTTCGATACGAAGTGCCCTGCTGTAAAGGAAAAAATTAATAAATAATACACTGTGCCAACATCGTTCTTATATGCCCCTCTGGGCATAAATTAAAACCCTTGCCCTGAGGCACTAGAACTCTCAATCTCCAATCGAATGAGCCCCTTTTGAAGTTTCTACGACGATTCCTTCCATATGAAGTGCCCTGCTCTAAAGGAAAAAAAAGATAATAAATAGTAAATTGTGCCAAGATCGTTCTTATATGCCCTCATGGCATAACCTAAATCCCTTGCCCAGAGGATTGTGGGGGAGTGTCCTCCTCAAACACATATTTTCTACCTATAAATCAACTACGCTGAACAAAATGGCTGTCTCAAAATTTTGATTGGATGTGTTTCGAGGAATTTTGGGCGTGGGGGGGGGCTAGCTGCCCTTCAATCACTTTTGAATATTAAAAAGGGCACTCGCCACTCCAATTTCCAATTGAATGAGCCCTTTTCGAAGTTCCCACGTCAACTCCTTCGATACGAAGTGCCCTGGTCTAAACAACAACAACAATAAACAAAAAAATAATAGATTATACCCCCTTTAATCTTTACTATAAAAATGTCAAGCATTCCAATCACTTTCGACTATTAAAAAGGGCACTAGGCCTTTCTATTTCTTATCGAATGAGCCCTTTTTGAAATGAAAACGCTTTCTATAAATAAAATATATGCCCCCAGGGCATAAATTACAATCCTTACACTAAGTTCTGTTAGGGTGGTTGTCATATTCTAAGACCGAATTTCCAGAACTTTCAACTACGTTAGACAACATGGCTATCTCAAAATTTTGATTGGATGTGTTTGGGGAAATGGTGGGTGTGAGAGGGGTGTTAGTCGCCTTCCAATCACTTTCTAATTCAAAAAAGGGCACAAGCCACTACAATTGCCAATTGAATGAGCGCTTTTTGAAGTTTCTACGACAACTTCTTCGATACGAAGTGCCCTGCTGTAAAGGAAAAAATTAATAAATAATACACTGTGCCAACATCGTTCTTATATGCCCCCTGGGCATAAATTAAAACCCTTGCCCTGAGGCACTAGAACTCTCAATCTCCAATCTAGCGCGCTGCCTATGGTAACATGAGATAGATAAGTTAAGATTTATTCTTCATAAAATACACTTAGAATATGCCATGTTATTATTCCCCCAAAGGCTTGATTGGCCTGTAAAGAAAGGGGAAGACAAATAAGCTACTTACTCAGAGAAGAAAAACAAAAGAAAATTTAAAATGATCACTTACAGACAGAAGAGCAAAAAGAAGAAGAAAATAAAATAAAACTAAAATAAAAACTATAGAAAACAAAACTAAATAGAATAAATAGACTGCATTAATTAAGTAGATTAAATAGACTCCAAAAAAATAATTAAAAAAAATGAAAAAGATAAATACATAGATAAAAATAGCTTCTAAGAAGCCAAAGAATTTTTAATAATTTTTGTAAACAAACCAAATGATGGCATCCTCGAGCTGATTCAGGCAACTTCTTCCAAACAATATGACTCGCCAATATTGGGCTAAAATCTGACCTTATACAAGAAGTAAATGGAACTTGAACATGATTTTTCCTAATACGAGGATTATAAATAGTTTAATCAGAGGTAAAAGATAGCGGAACACTTAGGAGCCGGGGGAGGTCACCATGAAGCTGAGAAAAAGTTATGCCCTGGGGCATATAAGGTTTTTATTGAAATCTTTGTCGTAGAAACTTGAAAAAGGGCTCACTCGATTTGAAATGCAAAATGATATACCCTTTTAGATAAAACACATCCTCAACCTTTTCCCCAAACACATCTGGACAATATTCATATCTTGAGCACCAGACAAATCTAATACAATAATGCCATGCGTTTTCGCAAACATTTATTCACTTATACTATTTTCAAACAATTGAGAATCTCGATCTAGGGATTGAATTGTCAATTTTTAGAGGGTCCTATAGGATTTATCAAAGGATAAATTATAGAGTGAGATTCTATTTACTTTACATACAAGCGATGAAAGTCCAAATAATTCAAATTTATGTGGGGAATCTGTGCATGATCCAACAGCGCTAGCGCTTCTTACAAAGGCCAATGCCAATTTTGAAAGAATTTTGGCATTGATAAATGACGAATCAGTATAGGTAAGCGTACCTGTAGCAATATGACGCTGATTCGTGATTGTATTAGACACGAGCCATTTGATATTATTTCCACTGGCTCTTAATTTTTCAATTGCAAAAGCCACAGAACTAAGGAAAACATATAGCAAATCTTCATCTGCTTTTCGGACGGCCCATGCGTCAGAGCGATATTTGACCACTGTCATCCCTGTAGCTTCTAATATTCTAATCTTGGTTTGCAGACTTATCTTCCTATTCTTCCAAACATTTTTTAACTGTGAAAAAACGCCTTGAACCTTTGCTATTCTACTTTTAACATCTTCACTACTCCCACCATTCTTACTAATAATACTACCAAAGTAAGTGAAGCAGCCCAACTGATCAATGTTTTCGTTACCCACCGTCACCTTTTCATCTTCACGTATTCCTAGCCTTAGTGACCCAGTTTTCTTAAAAATAATTTTTAGACCTATTCCAAACTTAGGTCTATCCTTAGGTCTTAAACAAACCTATTCCTATTCCAAACTATTTTAATTTCCAAACTTTCAACTACGTTGAATAAAATAGCTATCTAAAAATTTTGATTGTTTTCGTATATGAAGTATTGCTGACGTGAGTGAGACTTTTATATCGTGTGCAGCGTCCAGTACTTTTCGTGTAATAGAATTGGACGGTGCGATTTGCAGTTTTATATCAATCTTTACATTAGGAGGCAACCATTGAGGTATATTAAATATCTCATGATTTCGTTTCCCAGCTAAATGTAAATCTTTAGTTGTTGCCTCTCTAAGAATATTGGTAGTATCAGTATTTGTCTTATATTCATATCTAATAGTCATACCTCTGAACTGCTTATAGGAAACTAGTGTCACAAACATGAATTTTATATAACTTGCATAATTTGAAAGATTAATGCTCGTGCTCACCAATGTTCTGTTTATGTAGACACTTATTTATCGAAATAAATTACGTAGTACATGACTTTCGTAGGATAGCCTCTCGGCGGAACTTGGTTTTTCATTGTTTGATTTTTTAACAATGACATTTAAATCTATAAAGGTCCAATTGAAATCGTTATAGTCGTCATCATCAGAATAAATTTGAAAATGGACATTTTCACAGAGCGGTTGTTGCGGGTATAGTTGTTCATAGTATCCATGTTTTATACTGACATTTACCTTTTCCGCATTGAAAAGATTTTGAGAGGAGCTGACTCAAGAGTGAGATTCTTTATGTGGTAGATATGTCATTATAGGAAAAGAAATCCTTTTTGGATCTTTTTACTTTCTTTGATGCTTTACGCTTCCCGCTTGACTTGACACTGTTGACTGATGAGATCTTTCTCCTCCTTTTTAAAACTTTTCCCCGTTGTTTGAGTTGCTAGTCAGGGGATCGTGTGCTCGACCTGAGATTTTGCGAAACACTTTCTTGAATATTTTACTCATAGCCCCCATGATGTAATGTAGAGGACAAAAAATCCGCTGCAACCGGTGTGATATAATTTCTAGCCATGGGTAGTGCAGAGAGAAAAAGCTTAGCAAACCACGTGCTGAGACCATATCCGGACATTAGCGAACGACTCCTATAATAGTCCATTCTATGACCCAACTGGCTTGACGCAACACTAGCAACATAAGAATCAATACCAGGACATACACACTGAGTTCTATTAGTCATTTTACTGAATTAGTCTAAAATTACGTGTCGTTACATCCAAACCTTTTGTTATTGCGAGAGGATCTCCCAATTCGCTTCTTAATGTTAACTGATAGAGCTCCAAATACGAAGTGTTGACTGGAACGTATTGAAGGTGATTTATATTGTAGTGGTGAATATGGTCATTAGAGGTTTTCCGTTCAAGAACACGTAAGAGGGGGACATTGGTATTACCAACTCTTGATCGCTCGACAAAGGCTGCCTAAAGAAATATACAACTGTGCGAAGAGAAAGTGGGTGAATACTCTGCGAAAATGACACGATTCATAGCGCTTCCTGCACTTTTACCGTTGATTACATCATGTTTAAAACCAAGAACTTCTCTTAGATTATCTTTGAAAATAATTTTTACATTGTCAATGGGCGAAATAATGTAGATTTTCCCTTCTTCTTTTGAATAGTTCAATTGAATGTCATCATTTTTACGAGCGGAATTTTTTTTGTTTATAGCACGACACAATTCGTTCATACTCCCAAACTCCTTATATGATAATGTGGCAAAGGGGTATTCAAATGAATTTATATTTTAAATCACATATTGATCATCAACAATTGGCCAGTCATGGGGTATAATTTTTATATTGCATGTATGATCCTTTCTTAAGATATCATATCTTTTTTTAAGAATACAATCTACAAGAGCCATCTCATACCTTCCCACAAATTTAATGGCCGGGGAAATTTTTTTCCAAAAATTGTTCGTTTTATTAAAATCGTCATATGGAGGATCAGAAACATTGGGCATGAATGCATAAAAACCTTCAGACATTATGAACGTCTTCAGTTGGTATCCACGAACCAAAATCAGAGTTGTATCTTAGCCAGCGAACAAGCAACTGTCGCTTACCCTGGTGTGTATGAGTCTTTAATACCTTTTCAATTTGATACAGTCCAGTTATTTTAACTATTTGTAATTCATAATCATAAAATCCGCTAAAAATTTCTTTATTTTTCATATCACCAAGACCATATGTTATAGGTTTAGTATCTAGGATTTTCGACACTTTAAAAAGTTCAGTGGACAACAAGTAATTTCCTATTTTAAAAACATTTCTTGTACGATTGATTCGAACAGGATCACCAACATTAAATTTTTTCTCTCCTCTCTTTTCCTTAGAATATTGTATAAGGAAATGTGTACTCTCACTATAATGAACTTCCTGAGGTCGATCATTAAACAAGCATTGATGAGGACGTTGGTTATATATTTGCATGATTTTATCTAAATCATGAATAAATGCAGCTGTATTTTTCAATGTACAATATCTTGAAATTAAAAGTCGAATAGCTCGTATCAAACATTTTGCCAATGTGACCTTTATAGGACTATGACTATGATAGAGTATTGCATTATATTTAATTAGTACTTTTATAACATATGGATTAACAAATTCACTTCCAAGGTCTGTTTGGTTTTTTTTATATAAATCTTGTTGAAAGATGGATTCAAGGGCTTAAACAACTTCATTGCCTCTCTTTGACTGCAATGGAACTGCATATGCTTACCAACTAAAAACACTTATTGCAAATAAAATACACTTGTACGGTTAATTATAACGCCTTTGAATCGCGTCTAGAGTCTAAAGATCTGCTTGTAATATATTTGGAGTGTAAAAGGCTTTAGTTTTTCGATAGTCAGGACCTCTAGTCCTATAATTTCGATGAAGAGTATAACTGAATTCCTTTTGTAAGTACTCTTGTACGCTTTTAGTTTCAACACCAGTGACTTTGAAAAGTGTAGTTGGAGAACTTAAACTTCCTGGATCTGCAATATTTTCATAAAAACCTTTCAAAATTTGATCCATTTTGATCGTAACCGTCCGCTACCCTTTTATATACTACCGGGTGAATCAATACGTCTTCGCTTTTGTCTAGTTACCGGTGTCAAATTGCCATTAGGTGTGCTTTCCAAGAAAGATTTAATATCATCTTCTAGTTTTAATGGACTATGTTCTTTTAATTTCTTTAGAATTTGCTTATTACCGATAAGTCTTTTAGGAAAATTTGATGAATTTAAAGAATTATATATATGCCTGTCAAAGGATTCGACTCTTTTACGATTTGCAATCAGATCGAATAGTAAATCAATTAATTTGTGTGGCTTGCCCTGGATTATAACTTCGTTCTTTTTCTCATCAATTTTTTCATTTTTGGTGAGATACGACAAGAGTCTTTTACTTTGTTCCCGATAGGACTGTGGCAGCAAGTCGACAACACTTGTTAATAACTCTTCCCTTTTTGTGTGTTTCACTGTTTTCAGAAGGTTGACCAATGATATTGACTTTGAGCGGTTTTTTTTACGATAAAATTTATGTTTGTTGACACGACGAAGGGTATTTTGAAGCAAAATAAATTTTTCATCATCAGCAATTGTTTCATTTTTAAGAAATTTATCACCATTATTATCAAAGTGCTCTTTGAGTGAAAGAGCAAGTTCAATTGGCGTCAATTTATAGGGTTTATTCATTTCTAGAGAATAGTGTTTATAATTCCAGCGATTATCGGTAGTAACACTAAAAATAAATTACCATCCGCTTGAACAAGACGTTTTCTTTTACACATTGTTTTCCTTTTGCAAACTAGAGCACGTACAAGTGATCGATGTTGCCTTGTTTGTTGCTTAACACGATCTGACAGCTGAACATTACCCTCCGTTAAATTTAAACAAAGTTCCTACCAGAGATTCATAAATTCCTTGTCAACACCATGCTTGAGTATTGCGTTAGGCTAACACAGAAAATAAATGTCGTTGTTCGTGTAGCTTTTTTCAATGTTGTGAATAGGACTAATGACCATTTTTATTATTCACAGGTAGATATACAGTAATCTCCTTATCGAAAATATCAGTGACTACACCCAACTCTTCGGTTGTTTTTTGATTCAGGTCTAATAATATGTAACCATAAGGTTTATTAGTTGCTTGATTGTATGCGGAAAGTAAAAATTAAGGTTCACCAAGATAAATTTGTTTGTTTAGAGTTATAAGAGAACTTAAATTCCGAACAACTCTATAAATGATATAGTAGGTACAATTCAAAACAAGTGTTCTACTGCATTGACTTTGATCAAAGAGATTATGGAGAATAATAGTTACAGAAATTTCTTCGTGATGGGACCTGAGAGTAAACAATCGTAAAATTTCCCACGACCATTCTTCAATATATTCAGTTAAATCATCAATAATTAACCACGAGTTTGGTGCAATTCTAGTAAAGACGTCAAGTCTTTGTATAAATTTTATGCTCGGATCAATCTTATTTATTTTATCATAGGATTCTTGCCATATACTATAGCAATAAAAGACATATTTTGGATTTTCTAAGAACATTTTATCACGGTTTTGAATGATTTTTGTTAAAACTGTCGTTTTGCCGGTCATAGGCGGTTCGCAAAGAAACGACCTGAAGGGTGTTTTAAATTGATACATACTCTTCCAATGCCAAAATGTAACTAACCTATCCTAACCTCAATCTGTTGAATAAATATTTAAGAGGAAATAGAATAAATGGTTTCTTTAATTCACATATATACAACATCATAAAAATATATTTACAACTTTAAAAAATAAGCACTTTTTCACGATAGGGCGGCCATCGAACGTGAGAGGCCGGTCCAGCAACCGGAGCGGCCTAGCCGGCACCCGTAGCGGTCAGTAGCCGAGCCGGCACCTGCGTTGGCAGTGGCAAGATAAAATAAACACTTTAAAATAAAACACAAAATAAAAACTTGAAAATTACCGCTTTGCGCAACGATAAAATTTTGGCAGTGACTAGCTTGTGACGGGAAAATGATTAGATATAAAAAAAGGTAGTGTTGAGCAGTTGACGAAAAAACGGCCCATCCTCCCTCAGAAGACAGCCCTCCCTCCCCCCTCCCACAACTATAGAGCTTTCTCCAGACCGAGTTGCTTTCTATAATATACACATTCAACTCGATCTGAAGTCAAGTAGGGGCCATGTGGTAGTACTTCCACACCACCCTCGAGTACATAGACTTTGTCCGATATGGTAGACATGGCATTTTTTCTACTCGAAATGTATAGTTTTTGTATTTTAAAGAGTGAATGGTCATAACACTTGCTCTTGGAACTAAATTTTGTTCTATACAGTTCTTATAAACACTCATGTTGAAATTTTGTTTTACATGCAGCCACCCCTTTGCAGGCATTTTATGTAGTCTCATTGTGCTTTTCTACGCAGTACACCTTCGGTCCGGGAAATACAACATGCGATACCAAATTACTTCCCGTTTCTGATTTTAATTTTAATAATTGATTTGGTGCCTGGCGTTTCACCAGCTCCAGATAGTGGGACTCATCCCAGTTTGTGTAATCCATCCGAGAGCTAATGTACTCTCCATTTTACAAATCTTTCAATAAATTATCTGTTTTACCTTTTAACAACAAAGAATCTGTGTCCCCGTAAAATCTTGAACTTGTCCCTCCCTCGGCCACTGGCGCTCACATATATTGTAATAAATCTCCAACATCAGTTTTTTTTATATTTCTAAAATGGCACTGTCAGCAGCAATGATTTTATTCAAAACTACATTGCTTTTTTTCCTATGTAAAAGAACCATATTGGAGTCTATGACCGTGAAGGATATGAAGTTTGGATCCGCAAAGATTCGGGCACATTCTTTCGGGTCGGTCAAAAAGCCACATCGACATTTGTTTCGCACACTCTCACTCATCTTACCAAAGGCCGAATTTAAAATGAATTTAAATATCTCTTTTTCGATCTTTGTTTTTGCTTGATACTGTTTCTTGACAAAAATGTTAAAAACGTCTTAATGTAAGGTTTTTGATCAAATTGCAGGGCTTTATGAATCTTTGTGACACTGAGACCGTTGGCAAAAGCATCCACCGCAAAGGAACGTGGTGTACAACAATTTTCCCTTTCAGATCCAGGTCGGGAATAAGCTTTTGTTTTGAAGGTGTCCAATGCATGCCATTATTCTCTACTAATGATAAATTGTAGGAACTCAGCGAGTCCCTCTGCACTGATCTATTAATGCAGGGGAAAACAAAGTCTTTTTTTCGAGTCATGAAGTTCCAGAGGAATTTCACCATCGATTTCGAAAAACCATCCTTGTGATCCATTCTCCTCAACAGTGTGAATATTGGGGAAACCTGGAGCAGAAAGAATTGTCAAGCTAATGGTAATTTCCACGCGGCAAATAAAAGTGAGACATTGCCGACAGGTAAAGGGAATTCGTATCCAAGAAAATGGCATCGGACTTTACACTGGTGCGTTGTCCAGTCGGGTCGGTTTCAAGGATACGATCCCCATGAAAAACATACCCTCTCCGCATGGATCTTTCTACAAACAGGGGTTGATCCACGTCGGCCATCAAACCTATTTCTTCTTCACTGATATTAAGAATCAACTCCATCATCAGATGAGGAGTGGAATAATAATACCCTAGATCCAACCCAAATTCTTCATAAATTTTATCCGTGTTTTTACAGACAATATCCAACAACATCAAGACATTACTTGCCAGGTACATTTTACAATAATCCAACCCATTTTTACACCCTCCTTTTGCCCAAAATCTCTTGGCTAATTCATAATCGGCAGTGGTGCATTGACGGTCGCGAAGTGAATCATAAAACTCTGCAATGGGAGGTAAATTCTCCCAACTTAGCCTTGAGGCCGAGCTGTAATACTCGTACGGTTATTTTCCCTTACACGTTGATAAATCAGACAGTTCCTCACCTGAAAAGTGCTGTTTAAGGAGGGGAAACTATTAAAATTGTCACTTTTTTGTAGTTGAATTAATTGATTTGGGGATTTAGGGAAGAAACTAAAGGAATCAAGGAAACGGATTTTATTCCAACAAGTATTACCATTATCAATTGTTTGCCATTTAAATTCTCTGACTAGCAGGTTTTCAGATGATTTCGGTATGATGTCATATGCAAAAAACCATCTACCCTTGCTCCATCTACAACTTCACCTATCTGCAATCGTGCCAACGCTGGTAATATGAATTTCAAATCAAAGTTAGAATTGTGCATGTAAACCGGGAAAAGGATTGTTGTTTAACATTTAAGTTACACGATTTATGAGTGACTCCCCGAAAATTACTTCCCTTTGATGAAATCTTTTAATATAAATGATCATTATCGCGGGTTTTCGCATCCCCCTCATTAATTTTTTTCTTAGAAACCCAACAAATGTCTTGATTTTTAATTGCCAATTCGTCCCCTGGTGACAGATTCATTGGGTAGTGTTTATGGCGCAGCCGAGAAATTAGATCATTTGCTGTTTTAATGAGAGCAACCATAGCTGTGCCAACACAATCTTTTTCACCCAACATCTCACAAAAATCTACCAATTGCATGGTATTACTTGAATCTTTCCGCGCCTGCACAAAAGAGATCTCAATAGCTTCATGTTTTTTCACATGGTTTAAATTTGACGGATTCGACACCTCCATGAGAGCAGCCTCATTGTCTAATGTCACCTTGTTGCTCGGCAAAAGGGTGTTCTGAAAGCTTTTGAACCACAAGGTGGCATCGTCTCCTGAAACCGGTTCGACAGACTGGTACCCATGACGCTTGCAGTGTCTCAAGTGACTGTTTAATTTTAATTCCCCGCGGAATCTTGATAGACACACTGGACAGTAATAGCAGGTATACCCACGCCCCTTCATTCCCTCGTTTAAAACCCGACTAATATGGGGGATAGGAAAGAAATGTCCAATTGATTCAGGATCTTTGGCAGGTTCGTAAGAAAGCCATAAACAGTGCTTCACTGAGTCAATGGATGGTGATCTTAGAGAATAAATTACCCCTTTTTTATCACTTAGTTCCCCATCTTCAAATCCTTCGTCAAACTGTAAAACTGTTACCCCATTTTTATGTGTTCATTTGCCTTTTCAAAAATATCAATCCCTTTAAGCGTAACTGGATACTGTCCCCTTAAATAATTAAAATTTACTTTTGGAAAATAAGAACCCCCTTTCCAATTTACTGTCCAATCATCCAAATCTGTCCTACTAACGTCCCTTTGCAGATGCTTGTGGCTCGCTACAAGGACGGAATAATTGAAACATTTTAAGCCCTTATCACAACGAAAGTGTTAATTCTTATTTTAATAAAAATAAAACTACAAACCCACTCCCATTCTCATTATATCCCTCGATCCTATTAAAAATATCACCTGTACAATCCAAAACACACCCTCAAAATTACGCAGGTCCGGATGTAGCGTCTCTATTCTTGTTTTTATATGATGCTCACGCAAAACACCCAAACTCGCATTAAAATATAATTTTAAATGTGACAGATGTTTTTAATGAATTCCGCCTTTCCGCCTCCCATAAACTTTTTTGAGAAGTGACCGAATCATGCTGACGTAGAGTTGTGCGGTTTCTATGAGATCCGTTAGAATACTACCACATGACAGGGAATTAAACGGGTCATAAAACTCGCCCTATATACATGAATATTGCGCTAAGTGGTATCTACTAGATACAAATGAGGTAACACTGGGGGCAAGCCAGCTCCTCTTTGTTCCATATCACTGTGAGGGGCTAGTGCTTCTAGCACCCTCTCGACCTCGTTAGATGGTAACTGTCTATTCATTCATAGTCTATATCAAGGCCGAGATCCCTCACAAAACTGTCTAAATCAAATACACCAGCCGGAATTGCCCCTGCACTTAAACCCCCCTCGTGTTCCTATTCTCCCGGGCCTCTTGCATTTTCATATAATTCGCTATATCCTCATAAAGCTTGTAGGTCCCTTGAGATGATGTCGTGTGAACCTAGAATAATAAGAGCATATTACTTCACTGGAAGCTATTGCCCTGTGAAAAAGGGAGAACGGTTATGAAAGCCATAGACTCACACTACTCATAGCATTATGAAGGGGTACCATGCCCCCTTGGAGCTGTAACCACTACACTACTCATTGGAATGTATCATTGCATTATGATGGGGTACCATGCCCTCTTGGAACTGAAGACCCTCTACTACTCATTGAAATGCAAAGGTTTCCTGTGTCCTCACTACTGATATAAATGTGATGCCCCTTCCATAGAGCACCTTTTGTATGTATTATGAAGCATTGAAAGGTTTGCCCAAACTACTGCTATACCCTTTTGATTTTAAAAAAGGCATGAGAAACTTAACGAAGGGGGGTTTGGTTTTGACAGTTTGGCCAGAAATTCTTTGGCCCATGCCACTAATTTTTCTTAGGCCTCTTCGACTGCTCTTTCGCCAATAAATTGGGCTCCAAGTTGGGCAATCTCGGCCTGGAAAAGAGAAAAAATTAGCTTAAAAAGCCCCCTCAAAGCCAAAAAATGGGGGAAATGTCTATAGAGAGCTAAAACGGAGAGAAAAATGCCTTTTAGTGTCTTTGACAAGCTTTATTTAGAGACATCTAACAAAAAAGTCAAAACTAAAGATAAAAAAGAATAAAAATTCCTTCAATGTCTGAATGGCCTCTCTGACAGGTAAAAAAAGATGAAAATGTGTTTACTAGAGTTAAATGGCTAAGATCAATCGTATCTTTGAGGGACAGAGTCTTTTAAAATTAGGGAGGGTAGGGATGTATTCTGAAACTTCAATATTCTAGCAAAAAAGGTAAAATGAATAAAAAAAAATTATTATGGGAAGGCACAGATTAAACAAAAATTAGCGAGTAGTTGCTAGAAAATGGGGAAAACAGTCTTATTTCTGAGTCTTTCAAACCTTGGGGGAAAAATTTATTTTTCTAGCTAAAAAAAAAAACAGAAAAAACTACATAAATTTTGGTACGAGTGAAGCTAACAGGGGGGGGGGGGGGTAGGGTGCACAGATGAGTCTCTCCAAAAACTAAAGAGTAGGCGCTTCAAGAGTAAAAAATGAGCCTTATTTCAGAGACCTCTAATATTCTGGCAAAAAACTTTTATTATGTTGAAAAAAATACTGAATCGGCTAAGAACAACCTAATTTATGAGAGACAGCGTCTTTTAAAACTAGGCAGGGTAGGGGTATGTTCTGAAACTTTAATATTATAGCGAAAAATAGCATTATTAGCTTGAAATGGCGAGATGAAAGGCTCTCTAACAGTAAACTAGAAATTAGTGAAAAACCTTATTATTAGATTCAAAAAATAACAAAAAATATCTTTTAATATCTCTGACAAGCTTTTACTTTGTTGAAAAATGGTGAAAAAAAGGCCTAAAAAAATAAAAAAATAGTTAGATATTTATATAACCAGGTAGAAATTAGAGGTAAAAGTGCTTACATTTCCAAATTCTGGCTGCACTTGGGTGCCGTATGGTCCTGACAAAGCAATATGGGGACAGCCTCACAATTTTGCTTAGGTGGGGCAGCTCCTGAGACCCTCGGCCAAGCATAACGAGAGACAACCTCACGAGCTTGCGTAGGAGAGGCTGCAGCATTATGAGCAGCCACCCACTCTCTTTTTAATTTTCTAATAGGTTGCATAGGGGCTTGCGCTGGCATTGGTGGTCTGGTACGAGCGTGAAAGGCTAAGGGCAATACAAGTTGAGTGGTCAATGGTTGCACCGGCAGTGCCCTGGTAGGGCCTGGTTTCTCCTGGTGGGGAGCCAAGGGTTGCACGGGCAGTGCCAGTCCAGAAGGAGGAGCATGTCTGATTACTGATGCCCCTACTGGGGTTGCCTCTGCCACGTTTGTTGGGAAGAGAAAGGACAGGGAAATTCTGTAAAGAATAGACAATTTAGTATCAAATAATGACTCCCTATTTCAGGAGAAAAATTTAGTACGCAGCCTGTTACAGAAGAAAAGCAGAAGCTATAAATATTTAAACATTGTCTAAAATAAGTTCTCTCCTTTTCAAGAAAGCATAAAATAGTTATCAAATAATCTAGATCTCAAAAATATACAGCCCTCTCCTTTCTGGGGAGGTAAAACTTGGAAACCATAGTTTTCTTATTGCCCCCTCCCAGCTTTAAATAAGTCACTCGCTTTTTTCAAGAAAGCATAAAATAGTTATCAAATAATCTAGATATCAAAAATATACAGACCTCTCCTTTCTGGGAAGGTAAAACTTGGAAACCATAGTTTCGTTATTGTCCCTCTCACCTTTAAATAAGTTACTCCTTTTCAAGAAAAGTGTAAAAAATAAGCCTGGATATAATACACAATCTTTTTTTTTATGCATATGAATTTTAAAAATGGAAAATAAATCGAACACTAAAGGGAAAAAATGCTAGAGAATAATTTGTCTGTAGCCTAGGCATGCATATGAACCCATTAAGGGGAGGGGGATACACATTATTCTTACTATTTAGATGCAATTAGCAGCTTAAAAACTAAATTTTTGTCTAGAATAAAAATATATAGATAGATAGATATATAGATTGTTTATTTCAAAAAGTCCAAGATCCATATTCACACAAAAAATATGAAAAATAGAAAAATTACAACAGAGCAAATTACAAACACACATTAACATGAATACATAGCGAAAAATACCTTCTAGTACAATACCAAAAAAAATAACTTTAATTGCATATAATTAATAATAATTAATTGTAAAAACATTTTCTTCTTTTTAATCCCTTCTCTATGTACGCACCAATACGAAATATTGTGGTTGGATTACTACTTTGTAAGATATTTGGAAGCAGCAAAACAATCCCATGTAAGTAATTTTCCCTTAAATCAGAGAGCACCGGGTACTTTCGGAGAAAATGGTCCAAATCTTCGTCCTCATCCCTACAAAGAGGACACACATACCGACCATCAGGATGTACTATCCCTCTGTCGAACACCATTTGTCTACTCTGGATTGGAAGGCAATTCGCCCTAAGCTGAATCCATCGACATAAAATCATAGCCGGTAAATTGAATTTAAAATAAATTTCCTCTCCAAAACTAGGTTTAACCTGATTTTTGTCTAGTATATAAATAAATGTTCTTATTGTCCCATCCTCTCTCCTTACGCGCAATTTCAATGCCTAAAATGTGACTATTACACATTTATTTTGCAGACAATTCGTTCCCTTTCTTCCAGATCGTCTAGAATTATGCAATGCCATAAGCTTGACAAGAACCCTTCCTTGTTTACCAGACATCCCTTACCAGAGGGTTACTTACTTACTTACTTAAAGCCCTTGCTCGGCAGCGTCGCCAGCGTAGAGGGAACCAGTCGACAGCGCCGTCAGTCTTCTCCAGAGTGGTCGGTTCAGGACGAGGGTTGTCGCCTCAGCCGGGTTGATGTTTCTGGAGGCGAGCCGATCACGGATGATGTCCGCCCATCTGGTGCGTGGTCTTCCCCTAGGACGCCTTCAGCCGTTTGTAGCTGGGTCGAAACCGAAGATGAGCTGGGTAGGTGTTTGGGCAGGCAGACGGAGAAGATGACCATACCAACGCAGCGAGCGAGACTCAAGCTGCTCGGACAGGGGTGGGAGTTTGAAGGACCTGAGGATTTCCGAATTTCGTACCCTGTCGGACCATCGGGAGCGTTCGATTTTTCGGAGGTGTTTCGTCTGGATGGCATCTACCTTCAGCGTCTCTGTCTGAGTCAGTGACCACGTCTCGGCAGAATAGAGCATAACGCTGGCAACCGAAGCAGAATATATTCGTGCTTTGGTGAGGCGGCTGATCTGGGGTTTATGGAAGACTGTTTTTAGAAGGCGACCGAAGACAGAGTTTGCTTTTGCCGTTCTTGCTGATATTTCGGCATCTAGGCTTCCGTTTGAGCAGACAATTGAACCAAGGTAGGTAAACTGCTTGACTACCTTTACCGTTTGGCTACAAATTCCCACAGATGACAGGGGGATGGACGGTGTTTTCTCAACGGTCATTATCTTGGTCTTCGACCAATTTATTTTCAGACCGAGTTTCTCAGCGGCAGAGGCCAGTGTTTCCAGTGTAGTTTTGAGGTCACTAATGTTTTCGCATATTAGCGCCACGTCGTCGGCAAAGTTGACGTCTGAAAGACCAGAGGGTTACATCCTTGTTTTATTAATTTAGACAATGCGTCCGCGAAAAGATTTTGTACATTTGATGGATTCTAAGGTTTTTAAATGCATGAAGGGGAAAAAAAACACTTTTTGGGTAAAATTATTTCTTCTTCGAAATAATTAAATGATGGTAAATGGTGGGGGGGAGAGTTTTCATTTTGGAAAAAGAGTGTATTTTGAAACAAAGCAAAGTCAAAAGATTTGTTTTGGCGGGGGGGATAACTATAGAGAGATAGGCACTTACATGATTGTAGGTATTATCTATTGTTTAAGATGCTTCTGTTCTTGCCATCTTTTTGAAAGAGACTGATAGGGAAATTTCTCCACCCGCTTTATAGAAGGTATATTTTGATAGGGAGAACTTCCCATTGGCTTTAAATAGAAAAGCTTTGCGGGGTATTTCAACCACCTTTGAATTTTGTCTAGTAACGACGCGGGGGAGTTTTGCTAGCTGGGAGATATGTCTAGACATGTTTTTGTCTAGAAAAAACAATGCAGGGGATTTCTGACACCTGGGAATTCTGTTTTGAAAAGCATTGCGGGAGAGTTTTGCTAGCTGGGGGTATGTCTGGAAAAGCATCGAGGGGGTTTTCAATCACCTGGAAATGTGTGTAGACATGTTTTTGCCTAGTAACAGGGGAAAAGGGTGTGTCACATAACGTCAGAGGGCTGCGTTGAAAATCCAATGTTATTTTAACTAGATTAAAAAGAAAAGTAGTTTCTATATTTTTGGGAAAAAAAACTACAGTTTCAGATCGACAAGGAAAAAAAATAAAGAGAAAAAGCAAATACTTCGATTAGATTACTGATAACCCATTTTCAGTGATCGGGGTATAAACCAAGAGTACCAATTCGAGAATATACAGGGAAGAAGCAAGGATTTTTTTCTATTCTGGGCATAAAGATGCAAAAAGGCATGTTTCAAAACTTCAAGGGTAATTTTCGATTGAGAAAAAAACATCAATCTAAAGGTGTTTTTCCACATCTAGGGGGGTAATTTTATCCCCTTCCTGTAGGTCCGCCTATATATAACATGGTAAAGAAACAAAACAATTATTAATTACAATGATAAAGACAATTATAATTCTAGTGATTTCTAGTAATTTCTGGTCAATAATCTTGTAATTTATCTGCTGATTTAATGATATTTTTTTCAAGAATCTAGTGTTTTTTTCTCACCGGGTGGTAACCCTGCCTATACCTTCGTACAAAATAGATGGTATATTTAATTTTTTAAATGAAAATTTAGATCTATGAAAAAATTGTATTTTTATTTTACTTAAAGGATAAAACTGTAAGGTAAGGTGTTATGATTGTTCATGAACTCGAAATTAGTTATATAAATAACATCTTGAGATCAATTGTTCATTTTTGAAGTTCTGTTTCAAAACTGGTAGTAACACGCTGGGTTCCGGTGATCTACCCCCGAGAAAAATCCCCCCGGAGATTTCCTCCCGGTAATTTCCCCACCGAAAATTTCCCCCCGCAGGAGATCCCCCCCCCCCCCCGAAAATTTCCCCCGTAGGAGATTCCCCCCCGTTAATTTCCCCCGTAGGAGATTTCCCCCCGGTGATTCCCCCTTAGGAGATTCCCCTCCTAGGAGATGTCCCCCCGTCATTTCCTCCTACTGACAATTCTTCCTCCACCTCTTGAAAACAATCGCCACCGGAGACTACCCCTGCCTCAGACTAATTTGCGTCGGATGTCACCCATGGCTCGAAAATTTTTGCAAAATTCTTCTCTTTCTCGGCGGCCTAAAATATAAGATTGAGTGGAGTACACTTTTTAATTTCCAAGTAAATAGTTGGTTATACATGGTAATACATACACGGTTGGTTAAAACGCTACACTTTAAAACTAGTATTCCTTACAATAAGCCTCAGGTACTCCAGCGTCCTGGCCTTCCCGTAGTTTTCCATGTGTCGTAGAATTCTGGCATTTAAATCCACATACTTATTCTTAATTGGTTCACTGGATTGTCCCGCATTTGCTTGAATCACAACCACCCTGTTAAGTGCTTGTCTGCGCTTGAGGATGTTCAAAAACTTCGAAAGGCTAGGGTGATGAGCCAAAACGGAAGACTGCAATCTTCTATGATAACCCTCAACATTGTTGTTTGTCCTGGGGAGTTCATCTTTCACTTTGTCGAACGTACTCCAGACACGGGTGGAAAGTTGCAAGGTACTCTCCTACCTCCACGCATTCTACCGATGTAATTATCTTCACAGTAGGTGATGATCGGCCCAAACACATTGTCAGTAAGTTTTGCTACGACAGCTGTGAATGCAGAATGTACTTACGAAATGGGCACGAATGCAAGAGCAGCTAGCATTTGGACGGAGACTGCAAATTCATCATCGTCTCTGTACCTCTTCTGAAAGCCAAGGGTTTTTACTTTCCTGTAGAGACTCTGGCTTAAGTGGGGACAACAGCCCTTCACTTCAGTGGCTGGAAAGCCTTTCCTGAAGGAATTCTATACGCCCAACTCAAAATCAGACAATACAGATGTTGGATCTCCATTCGTCAAATGGGACTTTAGTTCGGTAAGAACTTTCGCATACGTATTCTGTGATTTTTTAGGCTGCAGTGCGTAAACGCATGGAATCACCTGATCCTCGTACCGGCAGTGCACAACGTAGAGCTGAATCCTAATGTTTTGTACGGACGCATCAGTTCAGCTCCTCGATTCATCTTCTCACTGGTTCGTCGACGGAACGTTCGAGACCGTGCCCAAGTTGTTCTACCGCAAGCGTCTCGGTTGCTTTCCTCTTCACCTTGTTGCGGAGTTACTGTACTTGAAAGTTAGACTGGTTTAGAGCATGTGAATGTTCGTTCAAACGCCCAACCAAAGCACCATCCTTCACCTTGATCTTTGCCTTACACTCGCCTTGTTTTTCCTTCGTCTGTCGCCTCGAATCTTCAAATCACCTAGGTGGGTTGGAATCTCCTATGGGGGAAATTTCCAGGAGGGATCTCCTACGGGGGGAAATATCTAGGGGGAATCTCCTACGGGGGATATTTCCAAGGAGAAATCTCTTACGGGGGGAAATTTCCGGGGGGAAATAACTATAAAACTCTTTTTATAGGGAAAAAATCATGTCAATTAGAAACATGTTTTCCAAGTTTTCTTTGAGCTGGTTTTTCCCACCTAGTATATGTTCTAATTTGTTCTAATCCAGTTATACTAATAAGGCTTATGATATATTCATTAGAGCCTCAGGCGTAGAGTCTGTAATATAACAATCTTTAGAGCCCTTAGGCAGTAGAAGCTGGGGTAATTGTCCCACCACTACTCGTGTGTGCGCAGTAAAAGTTATATTATTTTTTTTACAGATTTTCCTAAACAGCCTATGAATTTTATCCGTTTTTATTATTTATTTAATCGAAAAGATAACTAGTCTTCTCAAATAAAATTCAAAGCTGACATAAAAATTGACGTCAATATTTACGATTGCCTTTCATAACATTAGAACTGAGAACTGTTATTGTTAAAAACAGATGTGCATGAACAAACCCTCCATTCTCGATTATCCAAAGAAAGGTGCCTAAACTTCATAGTCCAAATTGGCTCTGCTGATCTTTGTTTCATGTCCTTTCATCAAGGGAGTATATAAGAGGCAAGTCATCCTTTACAAGTCATCCTTTAATCCTTTACCTTACCCAAATTTTACCAGGGGTCCACTTAAGGCTGGGTCAACGCTGGTTATGCTCACAGAGCCCTGGCACTAACCCTTGCTCCAAAATAAATAATCGGTGGCATCGGAACTTAAAAGCCAGTCCTGAAATTCGCCTGACTGTAAGCTTGGTGTGCTATCGCTTGGGTTTCATAGCTCCCTCCATTTTTAAGGTCGTGAAAAACACTGTTATTCCGTACTTATTTCTCGTGTGTATGATATTAGTAGGAAGGGCATAATATCTCCGACGCGAATACATGTGCTGCCATCTACAATTTAGTATAACGCTGACAGTACATTATCTATGCATGTTTTTTATGGTTTTTGTCACTGAGAATGAAAAAACAGGATTTTTCTCACTTTGATGTATTTTCAAGGTCAATTGATTTGTTGGTGTTCGTCCTGGAGAATTGTCTCCGGGCGAAGTTTACACAGCCGTATTGATGGTGGGGAGAATGTATTGATCTAGGACTCGAGGGGGAAAATGGATTTCCGAGAACATGATTTGCATAATCGAGGGAAGTGAATTTCCGAGAACTTGATTTACATAATCGCTAGAGAGAATGTATTAATTCACGAAAGGGAAATTAGAAATGACATCACTTGTTTCCTAGGAATTATACGGGACTCTAAAGAGATAAATTAATGTTCTATTTTTTGAATACGGCTTCTCTGATCTTTAGACTTAGTGATAAAATTAATATTCTATCGAAACCATAATAGTGTAGCTAGGACCATCTTGGAGATGAAGAGATTAACGCGGGAAAGGGTTTCTTAGGAGTTTCAAATGTGACAGCGCAGGGATGCCAAAACAAAAGGAACACGCAGAAATTACGTTTAGGGATTATTTGGGCGAAACTGTTTTGAGACATTTTAGAAGATGATTTAAGCGAAACCGTTTGAGGTATTTTAGAAGATGATTTTAGAAGTTGATTTAGAAGAGGATTTGAGGATGAAACTCTGTGGTCGCTATAACACAAAAGTTCCATTTGAACATTCTTGTGAGGTCCTCTACCCCACCAACCCCCCTACCACAACCCCAAAGGACCCCGACCTCCCTACCCCAACCCCGAAAGAACCGCCCGGCCCCCAAAGGCCCTCGGACCCCCAAAGGCCCCCCATCCCCCAATAGCCCCCCGAGCCCCCAAAGGCCTCCCGAGCCCCCAAAGGCCCCCCATTAACAGTCTTGAAGTATTATTAAGACTGTTACCCGAAGCTAACCGAAGTATTATCAATTTTCCCTTAGTGCAAGAATGTAGTATTGGGATATGTTAATCATTTCCATACATACGGGAAAATCCTTTGGGTAACTTTTTCAGCTTTTTCAGTTTTATTTTCCATGTTGATTGAATTCCAGAAAAGAAAAGAATTCTCACCTTTCAACTGTGTTTCAATTGTTCACTTATCAGCGGCAACGCTGTAGCATTGCCTATAGTAAAGGCCATACGGCTCCAATGTTTTATTATTATTTATCTTTTTCCCATAGGCACTTCATACGGAAAGGGTCGTCGAAGAAACTTTAAAGGGGGCTTATTTGTTTGGAAATCGAGAGTTCTAGTTTCCTTTTTAATAGTCGAAAATGATTGGAGGGCAACCAGCCAGCCCCACGCCTATCATTCCCCCAAACACATCCAATAAAAATTCTGAGATAGCCAATTTGTTCAACGTAGTTGATTTCCAGATAGAAAATATGTTTTTGAGGAGGATACTCCCCCACAACCCTTAGGGCAAGGGTTTTAAGTTATATCTTGGGGGCATAAAAGATTTTTATAGAAGGCGTTGTCGTAGAAACTTCAAAAAAGGCTCATTTGATTGGAAATTTAAAGGGCTAGTGCCCTTTTTAATAGTCGAAATTGATTGGAGGGCAACTAGTGCCCCCACGTCGATCATTCCCCAAACACATCCAATTAAAATTTTGAGATTGCCATTTTGTTCAGCATAGTCAATTTTTAGATAGAAAATATGTTTTTGAGGAGGACACTCCCCCACAACCCTCAAGGCAAGGGTTTTAAGTTATACCCAGGGGGCATATATGGTTTTTATTGAAGGCGGTGTCGTAGAAACTTCAAAAAAGGCAAATTCAATTGGAAATTCAAAGAGCTAGTCCATTTTTAATAGTCGAAAGTGATTCCAGGGCAACTAACCCACCTCTCATGCCCACCCTTACCCCAAACACATCCAATCAAAATTTTGAGACAGCCATTTTATTAAACGTTGTTTTAAGTTCTGGAAATTAGGTCTTTGAGGATGAAAACAGCACAGCCCTCAGGGCAAGAGTTGTAAGTTATGCCTTGGGGGCATATAAGGTTTTGTATAGGCAAAATTGTCGTATAAACTTCCGAGAGGGCTCATTTGATTGGAAATTGAAAGTTCTAGTTCGCTTTTTAAGCGTCAAAAGATATTGGAGGGTAACCAGCTCTCACCCCCCCTAAACACTTTTTTCCCAAATGCATCCAATAAAAAATTTAAGATAGCTATTTTGTTAGAAATAGTTCAAAGATTATATAACAAAATTCCGGTGTTGACACAACCCAACAGGGCCCGGGGGCGGGCGTTATAAATTATGCCCTGGGGGTAAATATGGTTCTTATGGAAGGGATACTCGTATTAACTTCAAATAGGTATCATTTGATTGGAAATTGAAAGTTCTAGTTCACTTTTTAAGAGTCAAAAGAGATTTGAGGGCACCTAGCCCCCCCCCCCTTCCACGCCCATTTTTCCTCCAACCCATCCGATAACAACTTTGAGATAGCTTTTTTTAAATAGTTCAAAGACCGTATAACGAAAACTAATGGGTCAACACAGCCCCCCAAGGCCGGAGGGCAGGTGTTGTAAGTTATGCCCTTGGGGAATATATTGTTCTTATTGAAGGTATGCTCGTAAAAAATTCAGAGAAGGCTCATTTGAATAGATATTGAAATCCAACCCTTTTTAAGAGTCAAAAGTGATCAGAGGGCAACTGGCCCCTCAAGCCCTTTTCCCTAAAATACATGTGATAAAAAATTTGAGGTAGCCATTTTGTTAAAAATAGTTCAAAGATCATATAACAAAACTGCTTTACGCATGGTCATTTTGTTAAAAATAGTTCAAAGGTCAGATAAGAAAAACTCCTGTGTCGACACCCCCCCCCCTCAGGGCCGGGGCAGTTGTTGTAAGTATTGCTCTGGGGTCATATACGGTTCTTATGGAAGGTATTCAGAGAGGGTTCATTTGAATGGAAATTAAAAGTTGTAGTTCATTTTCTCAGAGTGAAAAAGATTGGAGGGCAACTAGCCTTTCCCGCCCTCCACGCCTTTGGGCGTATCGGATGGATAAACACAGGAAAGGAAAGGAGGCAGTATCCAATCACTTGTTTGTAGGGAAACTATATTCGTCTTTGACAACTTTAAAAAGAGAGTAGTGATAGTGTATAAGGTACAAAACTAGATGGTATAAAGCGACCAAAACCTCCCATATTATGGACCTATAAAGTGATCAAACATGTTATATTTGGAACTAGGGCCGAGATTGCAAAAATTGACCAATACATTTATATTATAGACCTATAAAGTGATCAAACACGTTTTGGAACTATGGTTGAGATTGTGTAATGCAATCAGACTGGTTTAGATGATAGATGCTTTACCAAGTTCGTTCATCCATCAACATAACATGTTTTTTTCTTTACAGGTTCAATATTCAAAATTCCTGTGTATAAGGTACAAAACTAGATGGTATAATGCGACCAAAACCTCCCATATTATGGACCTATAAAGTGAACAAACATGTTATATTTGGAATTAGGGACGAGATTGCAAAAAGCAAGCAATCCCTTTATATTATAGACCTATAAGATGATCAAACACATTTAGGAACTATGGTTGAGATTGTGTAATGCAAACAGACTGGTTTAGGTGATAGATGCTTTACCAAATTCGTTAGTCCATCAACATAACATGTTTTTTTCTTTCCTGGTTCAATATTCAAAACTTCTGTTTATAAGGTACAAATTTAGATGGTACAGAGCGAAAAAAACCTCCCATATTTTGGACCTATAAAGTGATCAAACATGTTATATTTGGAACTAGGGATGAGATTGCAAAAAAGCGAGCAATCCTTTATATTATAGACCTATAAAGTGATCAAACACGTTTTGGAAGTAGGAGTGAGATTGTACAATGAAACCAGACTGGTTTCTGAGGCAACACCCATTTTTTAGGGTCAATCAGAGAGAGTTGAGGCTACTCCATTTACGGTAACTTGATTAGAAACTGGATTCAAATAAAAGGAGTGATTTTCATTGTAGCTCCTATTAGTAAGAGAATTGAATTCAGAGAATACTTTATTTGATTCGATATTAGTAGAGAAAATGAGTGGAACATTTACACTATTGGAGCTTGATGGTGGAGCAGGTAGCAGTAGAAGCAGCAATGATACAAGAGTACCAAAAGTTGCTGTGAAAATAACACGAGGATGTATTAGCCTTGAATGGGACGATATGTATGGTAGATATGTGATATCATTGAGCAAATTTAAAATGGAGGATCAATTATGTTTTGCTGCGAAACTGAATATCATGCATATAAATAGACTTCAGGCAGCATTAGATGCACTAGTGAAATATATTGATGAAAATAAATTGAATCAGTGATTATTATTGTTGTAATTATGCTTAATAAAACTGTTTCTAAATCAAAGATATTTTCTTTCTATAGTAGGCTAGCGTATATTTTTAGAGTAGAAAAAAAAATCCTGGTTAGTCTGAAGTTGGTTTTCAAAGTGTAAGGACTCAAAAAAATGGATAGATTAGAGAAAGAGCGAATCAGGGGGAATCTTGTGTTTATGGAAAAACGTTTGATTCTAGATGATGATTTTCTAGATTTATCTATTCAAAGGAAGATATTTTCTCAGGGAATGGTTTTCGATATAATGAAAACTGATCCTTCATCAGTAGACTATTGCATGAAGCTTTTACGTTGTGATCCAAAGGCATTTGCACAATTTATTGACATATTAATCACGACACAGCAAAATGATATTGTGGATATGCTTTTAAACACTAGCTTGGAAATTTAGGACTTTTTTCATGAGAAAGATGATGTTCAAGTAAGATTTACTCCTCTCTCTCTCTCTCTATCCCCCTCAATTTGTTGATAGTAGCTCAGTTTCATTTTGGCAGTGAGAGTGTCAACACATGAAAAAATGTTCCATACATGTCCACTATGCATGTACACACTGCACAGCTGGTCATCATGTGAGAACTGTACAAAAATTGATGAGTATGATGGAAAACATTTACCTCGACTTTCCTCCATTGAACGACTTTCTAGTGGAAAATATACTTACAAGCGTGTTTAATATTGATTTTAGTGCCCTACGAATAAAATGCTCTAGAATGTGAAATTGTCTATTAATAAAAATAATGTATATACATGATACAAACGACTTTTCTACTCTTCAGATTTCATCTTCTACTGCGTATAGGTACTTGTGGAGAACAACTAATGCAGGTAGATTATCTGAATTCACGGTATACTGATGTTGATGCGCTGCAATGTCAGGGTCACATTTTCTACAGTAGAGCGTAACTTCACTCTTGTCATATCTCTTTGTAAAGTCAATGATACTATTCTCATTCATTTTGTAGAATTCGCATGTTTCAATTTGCTTATTTGAAGCAATGTCACGAACCGTGTCCTCAAGTGGCGAATCACATTCCGTCAGAGTCAAATAAAAATCAGTAGGCTTATAATCATAATAGTTATTGTCTTCACAACGATGACGTATAAACCCAATTCTTTTGTTGCTCCAAAATTTGAATTGCTGACCGGGCTCCTCCTCCCAGAACAATCTAAAAGCCACGACGATACCAATCTCTTAGCAATAAACTAAAGTCACGCTTACGGTTCTTTCCAATCATACCCGGATATGTATTCTCCCACTAATTACATTTATCAAAGTGACAATTCGAACATAGGTGCCCTCTAGGATGAGAGTCACACACCACTTCAAGACAGGAATTACAACCTTTAATTTGTACAGCATATCCTCTATGTAATTTACACGGGTTGCATAATCTGCACTATTCATCATACTCATCAATCATTGTACAGTTATCACATGATGACCAGCTGCCCAGTGTGTACAAGCATAGTGGACATGTATGGAACATTTTTTCATGTGTTGACACTTTCACCGCCAAAATGAAACTGAGCTACTATCAAAAAATTGGGTGGGATAGAGAGAGAAAGAGAGAGAACACTGAAGTCTATTTATATGCACAATGTTCAGTTTCGCAGCAAAACATAATTGCTCCTCCATTTTAAATTTGCTGAATGATATCAAATATCTACCATACATATCGTCCCATTCAAGGCTTAGTCTATATCCTCGTGTTATTTCCACAGCCACGTTTGGTACTCAAGTATCATTGCTGCTGCTACCTGCTCCACCATCAACCTCCAATAGTCTAAATGTTCCACTCATTTTCTCTACTAATATTGTATCAAATAAAGTATTCTTTGAATTCAATTCTCTTACTAATATGAGCTACAATGAAAATCACTCCTTTTATTTGAATCCAATTACGAATCAAGATACCCTATATGGAGTAGCCTCCACTCTCTCTGATTGACCCTAAAAAATGGGTTTTGTCTCAGAAATCAGTCTGGTTGCATTATACAATCTCACTACTAGTTCCAAAACATGTTTGATCACTTTATAGGTCTATAATATGGGAGGTTTTGGTCGCTCTATACCATCTAGTTTTGTACCTTATACATAGGAATTTTGAATATTGAACCAGGAAAGAAAAAAACATGTTATATTGATGGATGAACGAACTTGGTGAAACATCTATCATCTAAACCAGTCTGATTTCATTACACAATCTCAACCATAGTTCCAAAACGTGTTTGATCACTTTAGAGGTCTATAATATAAAGGGGTTATTTGCTTTTGGCAATCTTGTCCCTAGTTCCAAATAGAACATGTTTTATCACTTTATAGGTCCATAATATGGGAGGTTTTGGTCGGTTTATACCATCTAGTTTTGTACCTTATACATGGGAGTTTTGAATATTGAACCAGGAAAGAAAAAAACATGTTATGTTGATGGATGAATGAACTTGGTAAAGCGTCTATCATCTAAACAAGTCTGATTGCATTACACAATCTCAACCATAGTTCCAAAACGTGTTTGATTACTTTATAGGTCTATAATATAGAGGGATTGGTCGCTTTTTGTAATCTCGTCCCTATTTCTAAATATAACATGTTTGATCACTCTATAGGTCCATAATATGGGAGGTTTTGGTTGCTTTATACCATCTAGTTTTGTACCTTATACACTATCACTACTCCTTTCTAAGAAGTCAAGTTTGGTTAAGGCTAATGAAATTAAATAGGATGAATATAAATAGTTTAGAAACAAATTTGGGCTATATATTTGCGCAGTAGGGGGCGGGGGGAGGGGGGGTAAAGCATAGCATATATTAAATACGTAACCTAACCTAACCTAGGTACCCCCTCACCCTAAACCCAAAAAACACAGTTTAGTATAGTATACGCAATGAAAACCAGGCTATCATTGCTTAGTCTATGTAAACATGTCAAAAACGGGTTTTATCATTGCCTACTCTATAGTAGTTAACCCGAGAGGCCCGCATAATGCAAGAATACCATCTTTTTCAATCCATTTTAACACAGTTATTTTTCCAAACAGGAAACGTCAACAGAAATGTCTGCACCTTTCTCAAAACAAAAGGGTATACATTTAAACAACTCGCAACGTGCATTTTGCGATAGTAATAGAAATTCCATTTATGTTAGTTCAACATCATACCTTTTTTATAGTTTTTTTTATTACATCTTAGTGTCTTGAATTTTACCAGACACCGTAGAGATTTCCACCTTTGCCGGGTGATTTCGGGGAAAGTGCTTGAAGAAGATAGCACCGGCAGGGTCGTATCCATACTTTTATATAAGGAGGGTGTTTTTTTGTTTAGAGGCGGGTGTACCAAAAAAAATTTATATATACAACAAAATTTGTGAAAACACGTAGTATTTGACGAGGTTTGTTTTGGTGAGCCCTTGACTCTAAATCAATTTTAGAAAGGTTTCAAGTTCAAGTTTCTTTGAATTAAAAAATTTGCTTTATATTTTGAGTGTTTTAACCGACTTTTTTCTATATTTTTAAGAAATATTTTCTCGAGTTTATAAATGACCCACTAGGGGTTTTCCCGAGAGTCATTGCTTATCACTCAATTTCAGAAATTTTTAAGTTCAACTTTTCTTTGAATTAGGTTTTTTTGCTTTATATTTTGATGGTTTCAACCCTTTTTCTTATTTCAGATTGATCAAACTCAGATAATGGGGGCTAGCCTTAGAACACTAACCCTTTCTAGTGGATTTACGTTTGACCGCATGGGCCATACTTTTTTCTCGGATTATATCTTTAGTGTTTTTCTAAGCGGACCCCACTAGGGGATTCGAGGCGCCGAAATTAGATAATCCACTTGTGTTAGAAGTTCAACTTCAAGCCTTTATTCTTATACGGGAGTTAGGGTTTAAGCTTTAGAAGTACAGTTTAGTTTTCTTATCATATTTTCTTGCAAGGAACATTTTTGGCTTTTTCATTGCATTTTTTTGGGGGGGGGGCTCTTTAGATTTCCCGATATAGTTTAGCTTTACATTCACATATTTTTCTTTCTAAGCGTCATTTTTCATGTATCTACGACTAGACGATAGTCTTTTCTTCTTTTTTAAAGTTTGTTATCTGACATACTCATATTTGTTAACAAAATGCTCATTTCTTTCCAAAGACTATTTTTAGTCCCCCTTGTCGCCTAGCCGAGGCCCAGGCCCCTCCCTGGAACGGATAAGTGAACATTTTTTAAATATATTTAAGTTTTTAACATTTTGCTAAAATAAATTTCTAGTTTATAATGTTTTTTGCGTTAGAAATATAAGTTTATAACAATTTACAACAGGTTGTTTGAATTGTAAAAACAAAGTTTTTAACAATTCACATAAAAAAAAATTTTATTCTTTAATGTTTTGTATTATGATTTGTTTTGTTTTTTTCCGAATTGGCGTTTTTGTATTTATGTTTCATTTTTAGAAAAACAGAAGAAAAAAACTGGTAGAAAATATAAATCTTAGTTGGATTTCATTCATCTATTGTAGGCTTGTCAAAGGTGTTTGACAGAATTAACATGTAAAAGCAAATTTACTGCAAGATTATGGTACAAATTTTATCAGGTATATCAATAATGAGATTTGTTCTAAAATAGCATATAAAAGCTCTTCCAGAACAATTTTCGATGTTTAAAATCACTTCCAAAGAAGAATCCTTTATGTTTCCTCTTCAAGAGACACTTTACCTTTCCTTTTAGTTCGTATTCGTCGCAAAATTAATTTTTACATCTTGCCTGATACACATTTTTCTTTGAAGTTTCATCATGGTCTTTTCTAGTATATTTTGAGATATCTCTTTAGAGAAATGTCTATTTTCTATTTGTCTTATTTTGATGTTCCTGTTCATTTCCTCACATAACGAACCTCTTTTGTTGTATCCTTCAAATTTCTCTTTGTATAAATAAAATACTTTTCCTCATTTCTGTAGCGATGGAAGTTTTTATGTGACTATAGAGAAATTATTAGCTATAAAAGAAAAGGACTGGGCTTAATTGGTAATATATATTGACCGCGTCGAAGGTAATATTATGCTCAAAGGTCGTGAACTTAAGCCTTATAAGTTCTCTGATAGCGCCGCTTATAGCGCAAAAGATTGTGCCAACAAGCCTCGCACCACAGCAATGGGGAGTGAAGTAACTTTATGACCGCGCCGTCTTAAATTATTGAGGGAAAATAAAATGTGTTGAAATATAAATGTAACCTCTTTTCCTTGAGCTATCTGGAGATCAGATTCCCTGGGAACGTCCTTGGAGATTTGCGAACTAATTACCTGTTATCAGGCCGGCTACAGGCATATAAAATGAAATAAACACAGATAAAAAAAGCAATAGATTTATTGAAACTTACATATTTGGGTGCACAGCAATGGATCACTTCAAATGACGGCAAAAATAACCAAGTCTCTACAATGACTGCATAATAACTTGAATCACAATGCCTGGATGCCAATATAATTCTGCTCTAAATGGTCTTGAATCTGATTTACGAATCCCTCCAAAAAGCACTTTTACCCCACTATCAAACGTAGTTTTTTTGTCCTGCGTTCTAAGAACTGGCTCCCAATTGGCTCAAGTGGCCCAAGGATGTGAACCCTTCGTCCAATAAATTGTTTTAAATATTTCTGATGATTCAAACGTTCACACGGTTCTTATCATTTAAACTTCCTTAGAAATATTGTGCGTAGCATCTTTTTTTTAATGCCCACTGTCTTAGCGAAATCCAAAGCTTGGATAGCGCCGTTCTTTGTCTGCGGCTAACTGCAGCTTTTTCTCTTTGCTGATTAAGGACTTTTCATTTTTGAAACTAGATTTACTTAATTATAGGAAGTCAGAATTATCTTTAGAAAGAAGGAACTTTATTTTTGTATTTTAGATATATCTCATTTTGCTCACGGTACATATTACCCGTCCCATTAATTAATGACGTCCCGTCATTAATACTTGCTTGCCTTTGGGCTTTTAAAATGTTCGTAATTTATTAACTTTTTCTTCTACATAATTATTTTATATTAATGTTATGGCTTAATCAGGAGTGCTAAAAATTTTCTCTATTACTTTTCTTATTTTATTCTACGTCCCTATCTAAAATTCATCTACCGGCCTAAGATTATTCATGGTTCTAGGCTAGCTCTAACACTGTCTAACACTGATTACTTTTACATTTCCAACAAGGTTGGGGCAATTCTAACTTCACATTTTTTTGAATTCACTTTTTACAAGGTTTTTTTTTTATTTTGCTGTTTATATGGCACACTACTTTCTATCTATGCTGCATTAAATGAATAGCTCGATAACACTACACATAATTTTATCTGGACATCTAACATTACATACAAGAACGATTTAAAACACACAATATGGGGTTTACCATGTTCACTGGTTACATTAAAACACTTTCACTGGGAATCTTTGCTAAGCAACGTTAATGATAGGATAATGGGATTTTTGAGTTATCAAAGTTATTAAGAAGTAACATATGTAAAGTCACAACTATTCTATGACTAATTGATTTTGTAGGCTACTCATTCCTTACCCTGTAAATTATTTTCCTTTGCTCTTTCCTTCCTCGCAAAAATTTTTTAAGCACTTACGTTATTGTTTCTTTATGGGACAGGTTAAGCCAGATTATGTTCACCCGATGAGCTTTCTCCAATTGTTAACTGGGAAATGATGCTTCCAACTACAGGTGGGGGATATGCTATCAGGGTTCATTCTCACCTGCTTTTTGATAGTTCATAGGGTGCCTTATCATTAAGGGGTTGAACACTGGGTGTGCGTTTATTTTCTTCTCAGCATATTATTTTTGGGATATTTTGAGGAATATAGAGAATGTATTCTCGCACAAAATTGTTCATTTGTGTCTCTTATAAAATTGTTAGCTCATGGCTTGCATCTATTAACCTTTGCGGTAATTCCTAGGTTAATCATGGGGAAATTGAAGTTTGTGTTTGGAACAGGTCGACATCAAAATATAGTGACTCCTTCGACATATTGTCTTTAACTTGTGGGAGGGGTATTTTGTCACTGAGGGGTTGGTCACTGGGGTTAGTTTTGGTTTCCAGGTCCATTGTTCAGAAATTATCTTGTAACATTTATGGCATAACAGAGATATGAATTTTCCACACAGAGGGGATAGGATGGATTTCAAGTGATGGTCGAAAGGGATTCGACGCGTAAGTCTGTAACACATAAATAGTTTTTGGGGTCATCAAGTATCATGACTATACGGTCATATGGTATATGGGTCCATAATGATTATCAAAGGCGATATTTATGTACTTATATCTTGTACTGGTCGATGGGGTTCTCAGAATTTATGTGATTATATAGTTCAATAAAGCACTGGATACTGAGATTCAAGCATAATGTTACCTGATACGTAATATGGTTTGTGGTCGAAGAAACAATGATCAAAGGTAACTGTTGTTTTCGTAGACAAAGCTGGGATGAAAATTGCCTGGAGTGTATGGTGAGTACTCTTCGTTGGTTGAGGTATGATGAAAATAGATGTTACTAGGTTTTATCTGAACTGGGCAACTCATTGTAATGCTCGATATCCAATATGTCAATCCACTTCCTGTAATAAAAATAACGAGGCAGAATCACACGTTCTTTAAAGTAAATTCTCATAGTACAAATAAGTCACGTATCGATTGGGTACATGAATTTTACGCTACGACATAGCGTTAAATAAATACACTAATATTAGTACACAAAACTAAATTTTTATCATGTTGGTTATAATAAAACGACATAATTCCCATTGGGAAATCTAAAACAGAGATGTCTTCAAATTTGTTTTGAGAAAGGATACAACGATAAAGGGCTTATTTAATTCTTCAATACTTATTAAATAAACATAATTTACTCTACATTATTAAGTTTGAGGTCTAATTTTATAACATATTTCATGCCTGCATTGTTCATGCACGTCCGTACTGTTTAAGAAACGCATGTTGCAGCGTCATAACCACCTGGTTTTACATAAACAACCTTACAATGAGGGAACAAGACATACCAAGGACGAGTGGAGACCTCTATACCCACTCGTTTTCTAATGTCTTCCCTATTTCTTGGCTTAGACGTTCTCAGAGGGTTCCGGGTTCAACCTCTGCATTTCAGCTGTTTCGCCGTGTTCTTCTTTTGGTTTTCACCTTCTTAGTCTCAGAATTTTCCCGTAATTACAAGTCAATAGGGTTCTTATGGTCAGGGAAGTCGCGAATACGAAACATACGGCCAGTAGCATGGTCCACCGGAAATTGGTTGAGAACAATCCGTCACTATTATCCACATACATTAATCTCTGGCCTTCATTTGTAAATAGGGGAATCTGGGAATCTAATGCTTCTCTTATTTTTGTAAGCTTTATTGTCCCTTTATTCTTTTCTATTTTGGACCATATCAAGGTTTACATTTCCTCGTTTTCTATATTGGGAATAGTGTACGACAGTTTAATTGCCTTGAAGTTGGTTATTTTGGGACTGATTATCTTTGTGCTCGTGGTAATTAACGGCGTTCGTACAGTTGACTCTTTGGTTACGAGTCGACACCCTTGTTTTATGGTTATCGTACCCACATTCTGCAACAGTAATTCCGTTTTGTAACTTCGATCTATTCTTTCTGTATTATTATAACAAGACAAAGTTCCATCAGTTTCTCTTGGAACAGAGATCATGATAACATTCATAAATATGAACAGGATCCAAGGGAACGGAATTCATGATCCTGATGATCCTGTACACATCCACGAACATGATCAGCTCATATTTAGACGCTTCTGTACTGGTAGTTTTTTTTTCGTTTTTTTACATCAATCTTTGTTACGACCTGGGTCGATTTTTTATAGAAAAACCCAGGGAACCCCCCAAACCCAGCAAAATAAATGCCGCGTGGGCCTTGAGTGCCTCCCCAGGCTTCCCACAAAATGTGGTCCAACACCACTTGTCGTTCTCAGTCAACCACGAGCTTCCTACCTTTGGTTATTTTCTGTTCCATCCTTTCTCTCTGATCACCAATGTTTTGACATCACTCGTATTTTTACTTTTTTTCATTAATATTGACTTGGTTAACTTTACTTGCACACTGTTAAATTTATTATGGTGGATCACAAGTTGATTTTCATAAGGGATTTGAAATTTGTCTTTACATTAATTAGAGATATTTCTATCTGTCAGGTTTTTTAACCCTTCTGCCTGACTGTGTCGTTGTTTTCTCCTCTGTTTCTTGCGTTTTTTTCTTTTTCGGTTTTTCTAGCGAAATAAGGTCGAACTTTTTGTATTGTTTTTTCTAAAATTCTTCCCCTTTCAATATTGTTTGTTTTGCGTGTACGGCTGCTGAAGTCGGTCTTGATTTCCCTATTTCTTTGACTACTATATGGCCTGATTTGCCGTCAGACTCTTTGGAACTGGTTTCTTACGAATCCAGATTAGAACTTTTAGAGGTGGCACTTCTTGAGGTATCACCTGTCATTCCTTTTTAAATTTTTACTCCCCTGGAAGTAGAAGGTTTATTCCCTAAGTCCTCATCTTGAGTTTTCAACTTGGGAGATTTGAAAGATTCTTGAGAGGCTTGGGAGGAATCAAGAGTTTTCGCGGTGTTCCTCCACTGTTTGAATGCCATGTCTTCAGGGGGATGGGACATTTTTTGCACTAGGGTTTCCCTCCATGAAGTCCACTGTTTAGGCTTGACCTTGGACAGTTATATCATGATATTGTCCTTGCTGGTCATCCTTGGTAGTTTTATTCTCGGGCTATGCACTTTGACTCGTTTTTATGGGAAAATTTATTAAATCCATAGCTTCTCGCAGATTTGTTTTAGTTGAATCTTTGGGAGAATTTTTCTTTACAGTAATACCGGGGGGTTTCTACAGCTCTGTTTAATTCCTCCTGTAAAGACAGGGGCTTTTCTATTGGTGTTGCAGGGGAAACCATATCGTCTGGAAATCTTTTGGGGGGACAAGGGGTCGAAATTCTATCGGGAAAAAGTTGCGTTTTTGTAGATATCGTATAATCTAGTTCTCCTGCGCTCGCCGATGAATGACTTTTTGGATCTTTTGGCGTTTTTATTTCAGGGAAAAATCCTGGTATTAGGGATTTGTTCTTGGGAACAGCTAGATTTTTCATAGCTAAAAATTCTTCAAAGTTTTCCTCATCACTGTCATCTTCAAAATAATCTTTTTTAAAATTTAAGGGTTTTAGTTCTGTCAATCTTGATTTAGGGGGCTCATTTTCTGCATCTGACGAATCAGTAGAGGAGGGACGTGATACCCATCTTTCTGGAAATTTGGCTCTTTTTATTCGGCTAACATGCGCCTTGTAAGTTCTTCCACTATCGGGGTTTTCCATTTTAAAAGTATAATCGTTATCGTACTTTTTAACTATTCTGTACGGTCCAGAATATTTGTTGGAAAGTTTTTTGCCTTCCGTTCTTGCTTCGTTCTTTAGATAGACGCAGTCTCCTATCTTAAAATCTATGTTCCTCTTGACTTTGGGTTGGTTTCTTAGCTCTTGGTTTATTTTACATTTTTCCAACTCTTGCCTAACTATTTTATAAGTTTTCCTCCCCTATTTATGAATTCTTGTTTGTAATCCTCTGAGTTATTATAATACTGCCGATATTCAATAATCTCATTATACGGAATTCTAAAATCCCGACCAAAAAGTAAATAAAATGGATTATCTTTAGTTGTTTCTGAATAAGCAGTGTTGATTACGTTAGTCAAATAAGGTAAGAATTGATCCCAGTCGTTCCTATTGTCTTTCGTATAAATGCTTAATACGTTCGAAAATATTTTATGCCTTTTTTCTATTTTACCATTAGCTTGTCGGTGGTACGGAGCTGTCACCATTTTCTCTATATTGAGAAAACTCATTAAATATTTTGTTACCTTTAAAACAAAATTACCTCCGTTGTCACTCAAAACCTTATATGGAATGCCAAATAGTAAAAATAATTTCGCTAACGTCTTACTTGTGGCGTAAGCGCTTTGATTTTTTAATGCTTTTGCAAAAGTAAATCCGGAAAAATGGTCTATAACTGAAAGAATACAAGTCTGGCCTCTGCTGGAAACAGGCAAGCCTCCGCTCATCCCGTATAAATCAAATGAGATAATATAGAAGGGGTACTTTGCTACCGCGACACTTCCCATTGGAGGATTGGGATAATCTGGGCGGATTTTTCTTAAGTTACACGCTTCGCATGTACTTACAAATTCTTTAAGTTTTGTCATTGCCGAGGGCACGTAAAAATATTGTTTTAATTTATGGAAAGTTTTCATTACTCCTAAAGGTCCACCTATATCTGAATGAAACCAAATGCAGGCACTATTAAGTTTTGTGGTAATACAGGTATTATTGATGTTTGGTTTCTATTTGTCTCAGCCGTCACTATTCTACATTGTATTTCTTCATTAAGGTCATAGTAAAAATTATCTATCTCTTTTCTAAGAGTTTTGAATTTATCCGGTAACGCATCGTCATTCACAAAATAATTAATATGCGCCGAACACATATTTTCTAACGACAAGGGACAATAGTTAACCTTATTTTCCTTTACTGTGTCTTTGACTTTGTTTTTCTTACATTTATGTTTGCTCTTAGCATTGATAGCGTTAACTTCATTTTCCGCAGCTTCCGACGGAATATTTTCTGGGTTTCTAGTCAAAAAGTCACAAGCTGCGTTTTGTTTACCTTTTAAATGTTCAAATTCGTAATCTAGGTCTTGGATTTTCATAATCCATCTAGCTAGAATTCCTGTGGGGTTTTCAAATGTGCGCAGGTACTGCAAGCTTTTATGGTCTGATCGTAGTATAAATTTTCTACCAATTAAGTAGTGTCTAAATTTGTCTAAGTGGTGGATTATAGATAATAATTCTAAGTTTGTGGTGGAATAACTACTTTGGCCCTTTGATAAGGTTCTACTCGAATAGCATATAACTTTTTCTATTTTTTTGATTAGAAGGTCCTTGTAAAGGATCAGGGTTTCCACTGGGAACTATTTGCGAAAGAATAGCCCCAATACCTTCTGAACGAGTATCGGTTGTAACCACGAATCCTCCGTTTTCAAGATCAGGAAGTGATAATGTTGGTTCAAAAGTGAGCGCCTTTTTGAGAAGGTCTAGGGCAGTTTGAGCTTCCTGGAACCAGGTAAAATTTTAGGAGTTCTCTTTAGTTAATTCCCTCAGGGGTTTTGCAATTTGGGCGTAATTGCGCACGAATTTTCTAAAGTAGCCAGTAAGACCTAAAATTCCCCTTAATTCTTTCATAGTTCTAGGGGGTTTGAGGTTTTCAACACATTTTATTTTATCCGGGTCGGGGGATATCTCTTCTTGTGTCACTACTACTCCTTAATTTTAGGTTGAAATAAATTTACTTTCTCAGGCCGACATTTTAAATTGCCCTGTCTGAACTTCTCGAAGACCTTAGCTAATGTTGCTAAGTGTTGTTCAGTGTTTTCTCCCACGCATATAACATCATCAACAAAATGAATTAAATTCTTTAATTCTCTTAGCAGGTGTAATAGAGGTCTACATATCACGCTGGAACTTGTTTTAAGTCCAAAAGGTACCCTTAAGTATTCATATGAACCACTTTCAGATGATGAAAATCCAGTTTTATGGACATCTTTTTCGTCTATTTTCACTTGGTGGTAGCCTTGGGTAAGGTCCAAGGAAGTAAAAATTTTGTTTTTGCTTGAAATAGAGTCAAGTTCAGGTTCAGGTTCTTTTATTTATAAACTAAATACAATTACAATATGGGGATGCCCGGCTGAGAGTCTAGCTCGTATTACCAGGCAACCTGGCAACAAGAATTTCATCTATTCCTGGTAAAGGAATTTATCGCTAACTACTTGTTTGTTGAGGGCTCTATAGTCTACTACAAGTCTAAGGTCACCATTCTTCTTTGGTACTAAGATCACTGGTGCACTATACGAACTTATACTTGGGCATATAATTTCATTTTTTCTAATTCATGAATTTTATTTTTTAACCATTCTTTGTGCTTATATGGCACAAGATATCGCTGTTTCGCTACAGGGTTACCAGTCGTTAAAATTGAGTGTTCATAATATAGTATCAGTCCGATGTCATCTTCACATGTAGAAAATACATCCTTAAAATTTCATAATAATTAGCATAATTTTTTCTTAAGTTCCATGTCCGTAATATGATCCATATTAAATTTGTTTAGAAATTGCGATTTAGTCACAGGGTACTCGTTATTTTAGGTTTTAATGCCGTTAACTAGGTTTCTTTTAGAATTTTCCCATCTATTTAAATTATTCTCTGATAAAACCTGGGTTAGAACTAAACACGTCCCCTTTTTAATTGTAATTGTATCATTTTCGTGATTATTAGTTACCCAAATAAAACCTTCTCCTTTGTTATAAGATATAATCTGTTCCTCGCATAGCTGATTTTCGGGAATTTCAGATGAGGTCGCAAACCATATTTCGGATTTGCTAACCACTGGCTCAATCATCTGTGATATTTGAATTTTTTGCATCGTTTTGGGAGGGACTTTTGTTTTCCTTATCGCGAATCCGTAATATTTCTCTTTATTTTCATTCTTTATTAGATTCATCCTGGCGCTATGCTGCGCCATTGCGGCATTTTGTGGCGTCACGTTGGGTTTTTCCATAACTCCACTATTTTCTTGATTTCGTTTGACCTGTACTGTCGCATATCTCCTATTTTTATTTTTCCGGATTCAATACTTTTATTATTTAAATTTACTTCATCTCAGCAATGTCTTTCAGAATAATTGGAAAAAATTCTAATTATTCCTTTTCCTCCTTGCGAGACATGAGGTTCAAAAGATTGCGACATTTAACGTCAGAAATTTTGTTTACTGTTACGTTGTCTTCGTAACCTCTGTTACGATTTCTTAAGGTAGAAATTTCTTCCCCTACCTTAGCCGAGTAGACGAGTCTCTCGTTTGCTACGTCTAATAGTACTCTATTGGACCTTAAAAAATTTGCGCCTATAATTGCTTCATACGGAAAGTTATCGCTTATTATAAAATTTGTCGGAAAGATCCTAATGTCCCTTTTTACGTTTAGGCAAATTGAACCTCTTGCATCCAATTTATGCCCTGTCACACTAGTTAAATTGGGATTATTAAAATTTCTTTTTTGCCTAATATGCAGAGGCAACATATTAAATATGCATGAGCTTATAATATTAACTGTAGCTCCGCTCTCAACTAAAGCCTTAAAGTAAACGTTTTCTACACAAAACTCCTTAAATATAGGCAACCTATTATTATTATCACTACAAGACGGCACTACCATTGTTTTGGACCTATTAGTTATTCTGGGCACCCTTTGGGTTCAATTCATATTTATGAGGGGCCTGAAACGTTTCCCTGAGGATTTATTTCATGTGTTGGTGACTGTAATAGATATTCAGACGTATGAGTTTCCGTAAGCATATCTAATTGATTTACGTCTGTCTGCCTTCGTCATGCATTATTATGGTAACGTGGATGTACTGTGTCAGTGCCGCTTGCTGGCGCTGACTGCCAATGCCGTTGGCTTGCAAAATTTTCATTTCCCATTGGTAAATTTTCGTGATTTCTATATAGCATTCTCGCATTATATTGGCTTTGGTGAGTATTTGGGTTTTCAAATCGGTAATTAATTTGTCTATTGGGGGGAGGGTTATACAAATTTGGTTGGTACGTGTTGTAGGGTACTGCTTGGCGCAATCTTCCCTGGTTATAGCCTAGTGAGCCACCAGCATTAAATTTGTTCTTTCGAACAAATGGTTGCCATAATTTTGCCTACTGCCGACAGCACTTCTTGGTATGCGGTTGGGGACATAATGGAACTCTCTCGCGATGTGCCCAGGTCGATTGCAATTATAGCATCTTATAATTGTATGGTTATTCTCATAATTGGATTGTTTGACAGGCTGAAAACGTACTGTTTTCTGCCTAGCGGGTTCTTGCATTTTATTTCTTTGTGGCACTGGGGAGTTATCCCTTGAAAAGAAATTGGGGGATGCCTGATCGCCCTTGAAGTATATGTTCGCATTTGAATCGCCTAGGCTATTTATCTTTGCTTTACTGTGATTTGCGACCATCGTGTCGACCTCGATCAATCGCTCTACCTCCTGAACTGCAAGATCCAACTTCTGAATATTTTTGGATATTACCACTCTATATAGTTTTGGGGGTAGCCCTTGCAAAAAGGTATTTAGTATGACTTTTTCATACAGCTGCCCAGAACCTCTTTCGTATTTTGCCTCTACCGAAATGCGTATATTATCAAGATATTCTCTTATATTTTGTGAATAGTCAAAGCTCACCGTTCCGTGTTTTAATTTATTTATTGAACTGGTTTCGATAAATCTATCTTTAAATGCTTTTAACAATTTGTCCACCGTATTTATTAGCAAGTTGGCGTTATTGCCTATGGCATGTTCAATCTGCTTTAGAAAGTTTAAGGCCTAGCCTTTTATTCGTAGTAGAAGCATGTCGACTAACGTTTCTAGCTCTGTTTTTGTTAGTTCTACAAACTGGGCCAATTGGATATTAAATTCGTCAATATCTGATTGACCACTGTACTGAGGGATATACTTTGCTATTTCTATGTTTTTCGTGACTAACTTTTGCGCCATTAATTTTTCTACTAAATCCTCTGCCATTTTTTTGTTTGTTTGAATATTTCGAAATAAATTCTTATTTTTTCACTTAACCTATTTTGGGGGAGGCTATTATCTCCTATGAGATATTTTAAAGGGTTTCCTGTTGTAGCTTAGCGGTTATAGGCCTAATCACTTTACTAATATATCTGTATCTCTCCAATTATTAAATTCAAATTACAAAGTTTATAGCGTAATTAGTTCGCAAGTTTTCCTCCAATATCCGACCGTGCCATTTGTAGCGATGGAAATTATTTGTGGCTATAAAAATGTGGCTATATAGCGATTATTAGCTATAAAAGAAAAGGACTGGGCTTAATTGGTAATAAATATTCACCGCGTCGAAGGTAATATTATGCTCAAAGGTCCAGAACTTACACCTTATAAGTTCTCCGATAGCGCCACTTATAGCCCTAAAGATTGTGCCAACAAGCCTCGCGCCACAGCAATGGAGAGTGAAGTAACCTTATGACCGCGCCGCCCTCAATTATTGATAGAAAATAAAATGTGTAGAAATATAAATGTGACCTCTTTTCCTTGAGCTATCTGGAGATCAGATTCCCTGGGAACGTCCTTGGAGATTTTCGAACTAATTACCTGTTATTAGGCCGGCTACAGGCATATAAGATGAAATAAACACAGATAAAAAAAGCAATAGATTTATTGAAACTTACATATTTGGGTGCACAGCAATGGATCAGTTCAAATGACGGCAATAATAACCAAGTCTCTACAATGACTGCATAATAAATTGAATCGCAATGCCTGGATGCCAATATAATTCTGCTCTAAATGGTCCTGAATCTGATTTACGAATACCTCCAAAAAGCACTTTTACCCCACTATCAAACTTAGTTTTTTTGTCCTGCGTTCTAAGAACTGGCTCCCAATTGGCTCAAGTGGCCCAAGGATGTGAACCCTTCGTCCAATAAATAGTTTTTAAAATTTCTGATGATTCAAACGTTCATACGTTTCTTATCATTTAAACTTCCTTAGAAATATTGTGCGTAGCATCTTTTTTTATTGCTCACTGTCTTAGCGAAATCCAAAGCTTGGATAGCGCTGTTCTTTGTCTGAGGCTAACTGCAGTTTTTTCTCTTTTCTGATTAAGGACTTTTCATTTTTGAAACTAGATTTACTTAATTATAGGAAGTCGGAATTATCTGTAAAAAGAAGGAACTTTATTGTTGTATTTTAGATATATAGCATTTCGCTCAGGGTACATTTCTTCCAGATTCTTCTCTTCTATTCTAGAGTCCAAGATATATAAACATGTTTTAGTAGGCTCATATCCATGTCAACGCATTGCAAACTTTTTCAAACTGAATCGAAATTTGTATGGGGTCAAATAGCAAATTCCCAACGAGGTACTAGTATAGTGACATTAGTACCGCGAATCCCTAGTGATAGGGTTGGGAACTAAAAAATCTGCTAGTATAGCAAGAATTGAGGTATGAATCCCTAGCGGCAGGCTTGGACAGTAAAATTTTTGTCAGTATATCGACACTAGTGCCGCGAATCTCTAGGGTCTAGGTTGGGAAGTAAAGATTCCTGTCAGTATATCGACACTACACTATACGATGAAGGGTAAAATATTCCACTAAAACAAATTGAAAATACGGTCAAACTCTAAGACTCTAGAGGTGTCTATGTCCTAAGACGATTAAATCTGAGTTTGATGAATCCAAAAGAATGAGAGTTCGGGAAAAAGGTTAATATTAAAACACAGTGAAAATACGGTCAGACTATAAAACTCTACAAGGCTTAATGTCCTAAGACCAACCCCCAAAATTTTAGATTGATATATCCAAAAGTAAAAGAAAATCAAGGAAGTGTTTGGTATTCTAGAAAAATGAAACACGGTCAAACGCTAGATAGCTACATTACCGCCTTGAATCTCTTTGCCGCCATGATTTCTAGTATATGTTGAAGATCCTCAGCTACACATTTAAAGGAATCCCTGTTCTCCTATCCTTTGTTTAGGTTTATTGAAAGTTTAAGACAGATGAAGAAAGTGCGAGAATACGGAAATTGTATGTCTTTTCAAGTAAATCTCGAATTATTTGCGTGTCAGAAAACAAATTTAAAAAAAAATCATCGTCCAATCTTAGATACATGACAAATGACGCTTAGCAAGATAAAACAATGCGACCATAAAGCTAAACTATATCGGTAAGTAAAAGCCCCCCCCCCCGAAGAAAATGGGATTAAAGAGCTAAAAATGTAAATTGAAAGAAAATATGATAAGAATACTACATTGTACTGCAGAAGGTAATGCCTCATTTCCCGCATAAAAAAAAATTTTAGGTTCCTCGCTCAGGAACACTGAAAAAGGTTGTCCATGCTTACACACAACATACTTTTCACACTGTACCGAATTTGTCAACGATGTTGACAGACTAATGTAAAAAAAAATTCGTGAGCAGGAATAAACATGGTTTCCTGGAAATAAAAAAATAAGACATCTGTCGGTGGAAAATGTTTTCAAATTCGTTGCGGAGGTTTTGTCTCCCAAGGGGAAAATCAAATCATTGCGTGGGGCTAGAATCATGCCTCTCTAGACCACATATGTACCAAACGCGAATAAAATAATCTTTCAAAAATATAATCTATATCAACAATGATAAAGCCCATTAAATTTAAAAATTGTCCCAGTAGATTTGAATGATGATAACATATTCTAGAAGGGTTGGAACTAAATTTTTTAGCCAGTATATACAATATTTTTGGTAAATAAAATTTCCTGGAATTCTAAGAACAATACATACTTAAATGCTCGTTATTTCTCTAAAAAAAATGTATCCCCTGAAGTGCTACAGGATATTGCCCCTTTAAACTTTTATAGTCAATTATGGGAAACTCCTCAACCCCTCAACACCCTCATTAAACACCAGATCATCAAAACGTATCTTACTGGCATCATTTGCCGTTGGCTAATGCTCTGCCAAAAGGTCTGCGTATTTGAAGCAATCTAAGCCCGTATTGACAGAAATATGTTGTACACCTCTACAACTCTTTAAATCTGCATTGTATTTTATAATCCCCTTCTCCCTCCTGCCTCTTAAAACAAGTTCCTTTTTAAACTTAGTTATATTAAGATCCAAAAGTTAATTAACCAAAACCACTGAACCGCTCTCATTTTCATTATAATGTTCCAACCTATTAAAAATGGTTCCACCTTGAAAAAATACTCACAAAATTGTGCAAGTATGTTATCAGTATCTGAATTTCCGTTTTCAGGTAATGCAACTACACCTCACCAGACTTTTTATTACAAAAAATACGGGCTATGGATGCTTTAACGCTATCCCTATCTCTCGACTGCCGAACCTGTTTTTCAAGAATTTCCTAAATATTATTGGGCCAGACCTCACCAGACTTTTTATTACAAAAAATACGGGCTATGAATGCTTTAACACTATCCCTATCTCCCGTCTACCGAATCCGTTTTTCAAGAATTTCCTAAATATTATTGGGCTATTTAAACTGGATCCGTATGCATACCATTACTTATAAGAGCATTAAAGGGGTCTCCGAGCTCACCTCTAAACACGTAAAAATGACGCAAGTCAGAGTTGGCTAGGTAAAACTCTGGTAATATAGGGGTGAGCCAGCACCAATTTTTCCTGCTTCGCAAACATAAATTTTATTGTAAGGGGTGGGTACTGTATCTTCTGAAATTCCATGTGTTTTAGTTGCTGACTCAACATCAGTAATCTAATTAAAGCACTTCTGAGTGCAACAAACTCAGTTAGTTGTTTTATTTTAAATTTGAAATTGAGAAAATTGAATATAAATGAATATTAAAATATTTTTTTAATTCTAGGCCATATATTTAAAAAAAGCAAAGGAATGATGAAGACCTTTTGAGAGGATATAATCAGCAGTTTTTTGGTCATGCAGACTCAGTAATAATGGACGCTCTTTTGAGTATGATAGAGAGCTTCCCGAGCCCTCAGGATCTGACTAAGGATGAGCTTATTGAAGCATTTCTTAGAGAATATGATAATATTGTTTAGAAAATTGATTTGGATACAATATGTTAGAATCTTTACCCTTCGGATAAACAGGATGCTGATTTAAAAGACAGGATCACTGGAAGAAGAAAACTTAATAGAGAATACAAAAAAAACATAATATCAAAAAAAAGACATACATCGACTGATATTTTATGACAAACTAAGGAAGTTTGCCTTACTAAAGTCAGCCTTGGCTTACCAAAGCGAACATTCGCATCATAAAAGGAAGAAATTCTGAGGGGTGTTTCTCATTAAAAAAACGTAAAAATTTTTAAGTTAAAAAATAAAATAAAAAAAGAGAACTTTTGGTTATAACAAACACAACTACTCAATAAATTCTGAGTGTTCGAGTTGCTTAATGAGCATAATAAAGTTATAAAAGCACTTTTAAGTACAAAAAAACTTTAATAGTTAATAAACTAGCAGATACCAAGGAACATACTTGATCGTTATATTTGCATCCAACACTGTAAAAAGTATGGTGTATCGCTCGACAGTATGGTGTATCGAACTTTAAGTAATAAATCCCTTTAAACCTAACGTATCTTTATGTTTGAACCTGATACTAGAAGCAATCACATTGATAGGTTCGAATTAAACTATGATGGATGATAATATTGAAATAGAAGTAACTTTTTACTGCGATTGTGTCATCTGTAAAGACCCTTATCATGATTTCACCAATTCTTATGAATCTAATGCTATCAATTTCGAAAATTTGAAAATTAGAATAGAGGAGAAGATTCCGGTAAAGTTGAGGATGAAATTTTTGAATAAAATGAATTCAATTAGAATGGAGAGAAACATAGTTTTAGATTGGTCAAGTAAGAAACCAGCAGAAGAAAGGGCACCCTTACCGAGCCATGAAAGCTCAAAATCACAACGGTGTTCCTCGAAAAGGAGGTATATTATACTAGAAAGGGGTACCGAAGAGCAAAATGAAGGATCAAGAAAAGAGTGGTCACCCTACAGGAATTCTTCACATTCCTTGAGAAGTGACAGAGAGGGTTTGTATTGACGGAATATGACATACAAGAGTTCATGATCATTCAGGAAGAACTCCCATTTATACATTTATGCCGAATATCCTTACAGATGGCACTTGTAAGAACGTTCTGCTTTTAAATTTGCAATAAATATTTTCTTATCATATTAAATTGGGTCTTGGATTTTCATTAGAGCTAGAAGTAAAGAAAACAAAACAGATTTTCTTAAGGGTTTGATATATATTAATATGGTTTTTCATTAACATTTTATAAGAGCACTTTAGAGTACTACAAACTGAACTAGTTGATGAGCTCCGAGTGTTTTAAATGCTAGGGGAGTAACAAAAGTTTAATGAAAGTCACTTCGAGAACAAAAAACTCTGCTAGTTGGTAAATTCCGAATGTTTTTAGTTGCTGGCTGAGTACCAAAAAGTTCAATGAAAGTACTTTTTGAGTAAAGCAAAACTCAACTAGTAGGTAAATTACGAGTGTTTTAGTTACTGACTGAATATCAAAACTTTAATGAAAGCACTTTTGATTACAAAAAACTCAGCTAGTTGATTAATTCTGAGTATTTTAGTCACAAGTGAAGTACCAAAATTTAATATAAGCACTTTCATGTAAAACAAACTCAACGAGTTCATAAATTCAGTGTGTTTTAATTGCAAGCAAAGGGCAAAAATTTAACGATAACACTTTTGAGTACAACAAACTCAGATAGTTGATAATTTCTGTGTTTTTCAGTTGCTAGTCGTGTACCAAAAATTAATTAAAAGTATTTCTAAGTTCAACAAACTCAACTAGTTGGTAAAATCCGAGTGTTTCAGTTGCTATGATTATCGCTTTTAGTGTTTTGGGGTTAGTAAGCGTGCCCGTAAACTTACTTAACCAAAACGAACCTAGATAATAATCAGTTGACATAATGTAACCTAGGAACAAACTAGTTGTGTCGCCATCTATAACTATATTAGAAAAATGGCAGAACTTGGGGAAGTAAAAAAAAATACCATTAAAAAAACTTTATATTTTTACGAGTTAATTCCGCTTTAATGAAAATCTAAGACCCAAATTAATAAGGTATGAAAATATTTATTGCAAATACAAAAGCAAAACTTTCTTATAAGTGGCATGAGTCACGAGATTTGGCCTAAATTGATAAATTGGAGTTTTTCCAGAATAGTAATCAATTCTTGTATGTCATATTTCCTTTATGTGAACCTTCTCTATCATTTCTATAAGAATGTGAAGAGTTTATTTTGGGGGACCCTACTTTTCTTGATCCTTTGTTCTGCCCTTCGTGACCCCTTCCTAGTATACTCTACCTCCTTTTCCAATACCTTCGTTGTGATTTTGATTTTTAATGGGGTGGTAAGTGAGCCCTATCTTCTGCTAGTTTCTTACTTAGCCAATTTAAAACTGAGTTTCTCACCATTCTAACTGAGTTCGTTTCATTAAAAGTTTTCTTTTCACCCTTTTCAGATTCTTTTCATCAATTCTAATGGCCAAATGTTCTAAATTTACTGCAAGAGACACAAAACAATTGGTGAAATCATGAAAATGGCCTTTAAAGATGTTACAATTTCAATACATAGAAATTTCAATTTCGATATTTTCATTTACCGTAGCTTCTATTCATCTCGTATTTTTCAAATAACAACTTATTTGGGGCCTAGCACTTAACTAATTTCAGATGAATGGACTCATGCCAGTCGATGTAATCCATTTGAGAGCTAATATGCTTACCATTTTTCAAATCGTCCAACAGATTGTCTGTTTTAAATTTGAACAGGAGTGAAAAAGTGTCTCCATAATACACCTGAACTTGCCCGTCCCCAGCCATTAGATATAACACACATTGTAACAAAATTTCAACTTATGTTTCTTGGAAATTTCTAAAATTGCGCTACCAGCAGCAATATTATTATTCAAAATTACACTTTCTTTTTTTCTATGCAAAAGGACCATATAGGAATCTATGGTCGTAAACAATGTAAAATTTGGATCGGCATTTATTTGACCACATTCTTTTGGCTCGGTTACTACATCAAAATGAATCCTATGGCACACATTCTTATTCCTCTTACTGAAGGCTGATTTTGCAATGAGCTGAAAGATTTTCTTTTCAATCTTCGTTTTTGCCTCTGATTGCTTAGGGACGAAGGCGTTAATACAGCTCTTCACGTATGAATTTTGATCAAACTGAAGGGCTCTATGAGTGTTTGTGACCTCGAAACAGTTGGCGGGCGAATATGATATACAACAATACTCTGTATTGGATGAAAGTTAGGAATAAGCATTTGTTTTGATGGTGTCCAGTGCATACCCCCATCCTCTACCAAAAAATATTATAGGGGCTCAATGAATCCCTTGGCACTGGTCTGTATATGCACTGGAAAACAAAATCCTTTACTGAGTCATGAAGTTCCACTGTTTTTCAACATAAATTTCAAAAATCCGTGCGTGTGGCTCATTCTCCTCAACAATTTGTAATTCCCACATGACAAAGAGTAATGACACATTGTTGACGGATAAAAGGATTTCATGTCAAGAAAACCGCATTGGACTTTACACTGGTGCGTTGTCCAGTCGGGTCAGTTTCCATTCTGTCAGTTTCCGTGAAAAACATGCCCTCCCCTTATCCAACTCTCAACAAATAAGTGCTACTCCACGTCAATGGTCAGCCATATTTTTTCTTTACTTATTCTAAGAATTAAATCCATCACCAGATGAGCACTGTAAGCTTAAACTTGAGCTTAAAGTGCCTCAAGTTAGATTGATGACTTGAGGCACTGTAAGCGTCACGGGTATCAATCAGTTGAGACGGTTCTGGGTGACAATGCAATCTTGCGTTTCAATAATTTCCAAAATTAACTCTTACAGAGTGACAGGGTGGCTGTAGATATCGAAACCAAAGTCAAGCAAGTGTTCGATCCTTTAAATTCTATTCGCATTAAAGACCATGAAGCTATTGCAGTGTATTAAGCCCAAGCACAAATAGATTCTATTAAAACCAAGTAATTGGAAGAAGTATTTAAGACATTGGATGGGGAGCATAGTTTAGGCTTAGCAATGGTTGCACTTATTAAAACAGCTCATAAGTCAATTTTATGACTTGGCAACATAAACTATCCAGTGATGCTTTCACCAGAGGGTGAATTGGCAATTAAAAATAAAAAAATGTGTTGGGTTTGTAAGGAGAAATTTATGGTAGCGAGGAATCGCCAGTCCGCGATTATGATCAATTAAGCAGTCTAATCTTATCGAGAAGTAGTAAGTTTTATGCACTGGCACAAAAAATATAGTATTTTAAATGTTAAGCAACAGTGTTTTTTTAGGGTTTACATGCACATTTCAAACCGTGATTTGAAATTGATATTACCAGCGTTTGCACGTTTTCCAAAAGGTTTAATTGTAGATAGCATATGGGTATATTAGTTTTTTTCATATAACATCACACCCAAATCATCTGAAAAGTTGCTGCTCATATAATTCAATTGGAAAACAGCTGAAAATAGTATTACGTACATGAACAAAATCTGTGTTATAGATTCCTATTTTTTTCCAAATCTTTCAGTCAATTGTTTCAAGTACAAAAGAGCGACGATTTTAATAGTTTCCTCTTTCTTAGAAAGTGTTTTCCATATGATGCAATACACGATTTATTAACGAGTAATGGAATATACCCTAACGAGTACTACAGCTCCGCTTCGAGGCTTCGTGATGAAAATTGCTGCCAGTCATAGCTTTTTACGATTTAATTCAAGATCGGAAATGCACCACTTTCGACTATGAATTTGTTAAAACAGTATGGGGCAAGGGAGTATGTAAAAATGTGGAGTATTATTGTAAATGTACCTGGAAAGTGATTATTGATGTTGTTGGATATTGACTGTAAAGAAACGAATAAAATTTCCGAGGAATTTAGGTTGGATTTCGGGTAAAATTTTTCAACTCCTCATCTGGTGATGGATTTAAATCTTAGAATCAGTAAAGATTAAATTTTTCTGACTACTGACTTGGATCCGCACTTATTTTTTGAGAGGTCGATAAGGGGAGGGCATGATTTTTCACGGAAACTGAAAGAATGGAAACTGACCCGACTGGACAACGCACCAGTGTAAAGTCCAATGCGGTTTTCTTGACATGAAATCCTTTTATCCGTCAACAATTTGTCATTACTCTTTGTCATGTGGGAATTACAAATTTTTGAGGAGAATGAGCCACACGCACGGATTTTTGAAATTTATGTTGAAAAACAGTGGAACTTCATGACTCAGTAAAGGATTTTGTTTTCCAGTGCATATACGGACCAGTGCCAAGGGATTCATTGAGCCCCTATAATATTTTTTGGTAGAGGACGGGGGTATGCACTGGACACCTTCAAAACAAATGCTTATTCCTAACTTTCATTCGAAACAGAATAATGTTGTATATCATATTCGATTTTGGTAGATGCCCGCCTACTGTTTCAAGGTCACAAACACTCATAGAGCCCTCCAGTTTGATCAAAATTCATACATGAAGAGCTGTATTAACGCCTTCGTCTCTAAGCAATCTGAGGCAAAAACTAAGATTGAAAAGAAAATCTTTCAGCTCATTGCAAAATCAGCCTTCAGTAAGAGGAATAAGAATGTGTGCCATAGGATTCATTTTGATGTAGTAACCGAGCCAAAAGAATGTGGTCAAATCATTGCCGATCCAAATTTCACATCGTTCACGATCATAGATTGCAATATGGTCCTTTTGCATAGAAAAAAAGAAAGTGTAATTTTGAATAATAATATTGCTGCTGGTAGCGCAATTTTAGAAATTTCCAAGAAACATAAGTTGAAATTTTGTTACAATGTGTGTTATATCTAATGGCTGGGGACGGGTGAGTTCAGGTGTATTATGGAGACACTTTTTCACTCCTGTTCAAATTTAAAACAGACAATCTGTTGGACGATTTGAAAAATGGTAAGCATATTAGCTCTCAAATGGATTATATTGACTGGCATGAGTCCATTCATCTGGAATTAGTTAAGTGCTAGGCCCCAAATAAGTTGTTATTTGAAAAATACGAGATGGATAGAAGCTACGGTAAATGAAAATATCGAAATTGAAATTTCTATGTATTGAAATTGTACCATCTTTAATGGCCATTATCATGATTTCACCAATTCTTTTGTGTCTCTTGCAGTAAATTTAGAACATTTGGACATTAGAATAGATGAAATGAATCTGAAAAGGGTGAAAAGAAAACTTTTAATGAAACGAACTCAGTTAGAATGGCGAGAAACTCAGTTTTAGATTGGTTAAGTAAGAAACTAGCAGAAGATAGGGCTCACTTACCACCCCATTAAAACTCAAAATCACAACGAAGGTATTGGAAAAGGAGGTAGAGTATACTAGGAAGGGGTCACGAAGGGCAAAACAAAGGATCAAGAAAAGTAGGGATCCCCAAAATCAACTCTTCACATTCTTTTAGAAGTGATAGAGAAGGTTCACATAAAGGAAATATGACATACAAGAATTGATTATCATTCTGGAAAAACTCCCCTTTATCAATTTAGGCCAAATCTCGTGACTCATGCCACTTATAAGAAAGTTTTGCTTTTGTATTTGCAATAAATATTTTCATACCATATTAATTTGGGTCTTAGATTTTCATTAAAGCGGAATTAAGTCGTAAAAATATAAAGTTTTTTTAATGGTAATTTTTTTTACTTCCCCAAGTTCTGCCATTTTTCTAAAATAGTTATAGATGGCGACACAACTAGTTTGTTCCTAGGTTACATTATGTCAACTGATTATTATCTAGGTTCGTTTTGGGTAAGTAAGTTTGTCATGGCTGACGATAAGGGGAAGGCATGATTTTTCACGGAAACTGAAAGAAAGGAAACTGACCCGACTGGACAACGCACCAGTGTAAAGTCCAATGCGGTTTTCTTGATATGAAACTTTCTTATCCGTTGACAATATCTCATTACTCTTTGCTAGGTGGGAATTACAAATGGCTGGAAAATCCTTGTGACCCGTGATTCCACAACATTACAACTGTTGAGAAGAATGAACCACAAGCACGGGTTTTCGAAATTTATGGTAAAAAAAAAGTGTAATTTCGAATAATATTATTGCTGCTGGTAGGGCAATTTTAGAAATTTCCAAGAGAATCATGTTTGAATTTTATTACAATGTGTCCTATATCTAATGGCTGGGCATGGGCAAGTTAAAGCGTTTTATGGAGACACTGGTTTACTACTGTTAAAATTTAAAACAGACAGTCTGTTGAGGATTTGAACAATGGTGAGCATTCTAGCTCTCAAATGGATTGCACCGACTGGCATAAGTCCAATAATCTGTAGCCAGTGAAGTGCTAGGCCCCGAATAAGCTGTTATTTGAAAGATCCGAGATGGGGAGAAGCTACGTTGAATGAAGATATCGGAATGGAAATTTCTATGTATTGCGATTGTACCATCTTTGAAGGCCGTTATCATGATTTCACCCATTCTTGTGTGTCTCTTGCAATAAATTTAGAACATTTGAACATTAAAATATATGAAATGAATATGAAAGAGATGAAGAGAAAAATATTTAATGAGACGAATTGAATTAGAATGGAGAGAACCTCAGTTTTAGATTCGTTAAGTAAGAAACTAGCAGAACATAGGGCTCCCTTACTGCCCCATTAAAACTCAAAATCACAACGAAGGTCTTGGAAAATAAGGTAGAGTATATTAGAAAGCAGTCATGAAGGGCAAAACAAAGGATCAAGAAAAGTAGGTTCCCCATGAGGAACTCTTCACATTCTTAGAGAAGTGACAGAGAAGATTCGTATAAAGGAAATATGACTTACAAGAATTCATCATCACTCTGGAAGAGTTATCAATTTAGGCCAATTCTCTTGACTGTTGCCACTTTAAAAATGTTTTACTTTTATATTTGTAATAAATATTGTCATACCATAACAATTTGGGTGTTAGATTTTCATTAGAGCAGAATTAAATTGTAAAATAAAATTTTAATGGAAAATTTGTCACTTCACCAAGTTTGGCCATACTTTTCTAAAATAGTTATAGGTGGAGGAACAGCTAATTTTTTCCTAGGTTAGATTATGTCAACTGATTATAATTTAGTTTCGTTTTGGTTCAGTAAGTTTGCGGGTGCGCCTACTGACCCCAGAAGAACCTAGCTTAAAATTGGTTCACATAAAGGAACTTTGAGTTGTCAAAATAACACAATCAATGACTCTAAACGAATGCTAAAACACGGAAAACAAACAGACGAAAAACTAAAATACTTAGAATTTATCAACGAGCTGATTCTGTTGTACTCAAAAGCGCTTTCATTAAATTTTTGTTACTCAGTCATCAAACTAAAAATCTCAGAATTTGTCAACCCCCTGATTTTGTTGTACACAAATGTGCTTTGTATTACAATTTTTTACATCCAATCGATAACTAAAACGTTTGGAATTTACCAATTAGATGAATTTGTTATACACATAGTACTTTTATTAAATTCACCCATTTAGAAGAAGTAGATATTGTAAAAGCAGTATATATTGCTAATCTACAGTTGAAAGCAGTCCCCGTCCACTAATCATACAACAAAAATATATAGATTACGAACGTCTTTGATATTGCAGTCCTCGTGCAAATTCCTTTTTATTAGTCATTTTCCTTGATGAAATTCAATTTATTAATTCATAATAACTTGGACCAATTCCAGTTTTTTTTATATAAAATATTTTGACATTCAAAGTAATCCAAGAGGTTCGTAATCTATATATTTTTGTTGTATGATTAGTGGATGGGGACTATTTTTCATACAGTTTTGGCTTATCAAAAGACATTTACAGCAACGTTAGTTACCGAGTTTTATGTATATCCTCTTTAGTTTTGAAATCAGCCTATCCTACTCGCAATTCTTGAGCTATTGAATTCCATCCATGGAATATTTTGAAAACTTACCTTCAGGGGATGGTAACGAACAATACCAAAAGTAAAAAAGAGCATTTACTGAACTGTATGTATATCATCGTTAGTTTAAAAAACACCAGACCACAATAGCCGTTCTTGGACTATTGAAGCTATTCCATGGAATATTTTTACTTGGACCTTTAGAGGACGTTAAACAACAATATCAAAACCAAAAAAGACCAGTTACCGTATTTTATGTGTTTATATATCATATATAATATGTATAATATATATATATATATATATATATATATATATACATCATATATTATGTATCATATACATTCGCAATACATAAAAATTTCCATTCTGATATTTTCATTTACCGTAGCTTCTCCCCATCTCGGATTTTTCAAATAACAACTTATTTGGGGCCTAGCACTTCACTAGCTACAGATTATTGGACTTATGCCAGTCGGTGCAATCCATTTGAGAGCTAATATGCTCAACATTGTTCAAATCGTTCAACAGACTGTCTGTTTTAAATTTTAACAGTAGTAAACCAGTGTCTCCATAAAACACTTTATCTTGCCCATCCCCAGCCATTAGATATAACACACATTGTAATAAAATTCAAACATAAGTCTCATGGAAATTTCTAAAATTGCCCTACCAGCAGCAATAATATTATTCGAAATTACACTTTTTTTACCATAAATTTCGAAAAACAATGCTTGTGGTTCATTCTTCTCAACAGTTGTAATGTTGGGAAATCATGGGTCACACGGATTTTCCAGCCGTTTGTAATTCCCACATAGCAAAGAGTAATGAGATATTGTCAACGGATAAGAAGGTTTCATATCAAGAAAACCGCATTGGACTTTACGCTTGCGCGTTTGCCAGTCGGGTCAGTTTCCATTCTTTCAGTTTCCGTGAAAAATCATGCCCTCCCTTTATCGACCTCTCAAAAAATAAGTGCGGTTTTAAGTCAGTAGTCAGAAAATTTATTCTTTACTGTTTCTATGAATTAAATACATCACCAGCTGAGGAGTTGAAAAATAATACCCAAAGTCTATACTGATATTTAGTAATCAAAATGTTAAGATTATTTGATTTATTAAAGTTATAATAGTAAAAACATCTATATTTTTTTCAGTAAAATGCAAATTATGTTCTGGTCTTGGGATGACATCGCTGACTACGTGTTATTTCTTGGTAAAATGGGCCTTTGGATACATGCACATAGTACCCCGCCATTCATACGACACACATCAGCGTTATCTTATCTTCCGGTGATAAGCACATTCAGTCCTCGTCCAAATTCCTTTTTGTTAGTCATTTTTCTTCATGAAACTCAATTTATTAATTCACAATAACTTGGACCAATTCCAGTTCTTTTATATATATATATATATATATATAATATTTTGACATTCAAAGCAATATTTCCAAGAATGTGCTTATCACCGGAAGATAATATAACGCTGATGTGTGTGGTTCGAAATGGCGTGAAGTTCTTCTATATCTTTTAGTGCAAACTCTTATTGGGCGAGAAGGGGGATTTTTTTGACACAGAACACGATGATTTTTTTGACACAGAACAAACATCTATATTTTTTTCAGTAAAGTGCAAATTATGTTCTGGTCTTGGGATGACATCGCTGACCACATGTTATTTCTTTGTAAAATGGGCCTTTGGATACATGCACATAGTACCCCGCCATTCATACGACACACATCAGCGTTATCTTATCTTCCGGTGATAAGCACATTCAGTCCTCGTCCAAATTCCTTTTTGTTAGTCATTTTTCTTGAGAAACTCAATTTATTAATTCATAATAACTTGGACCAATTCCAGTTCTTTAAAATTAAAATAATATTTTGACATTCAAAGCAATATTTCCAAGAATGTGCTTATCACCGGAAGATAATATAACGCTGATGTGTGTGGTTCGAAATGGCGTGAAGTTCTTCTATATCTTTTAGTGCAAATTCTTATTGGGCGAGAAGGGGGATTTTTTTGACACAGAAAACTGGAGGCGAGGTCGAAGGGGTGAATATTGACCGGGGATAAGGGGAGTTGTTCGAGGGTTATGAAGGGCATTGTTAGCAAAACACAAGGTAATTTTTTCTCTCCTTTCCTTAAGAGTGACAAGATTAGCTCTCCTAAGAAGGGAAATGTAAGGTACTTAACCCTCATTGAAGATAATTCTTAGGCACCTTTTTTGTGCTGCCTCTATTCTGTCCGACAATTCAATGGAAATGCCAGGATGCCAAACAGGACAGGCGTACTCAAGGGTTGGGCGTACAAATGACAGGAAAATTCTTAAACAGTGCGATTTAGGGCATTTAAATTTTTTAAGAGTTTAAGGAGGGAAAATGCTGCATTTGCATGATTAAGATGGCATTAATATGACAATCCCATTTTAAGTTGCTTGAGATGGTAACACCCAGTAATTTCATAGTGTTAACGGACATTTCAGGGGGGATTGGACAGGAGAAAGAAGGAGGAGCTTTAAGGAAATTAATAGTAAGAACAGTTGACTTTAAAGGGTTGACTTTCATATCATCAGTAAGAGCTTCGGCTGATATCGATTCCAAGATGTACATTGGGTTGCTTTTGGAATTTTTGGAACATGTCTCTAAGACATTTAGATCATCAAAGAATTTCCATCTATCTGGGAAATAAACACGAAGGTTATTTATCATTGTAAGAAATAAATTTGGACCTAAGATGGTTCCTTGGGGCACAACATTATAAATTGGGAAGGGATCAGAATATACATTCAGGTATTTCACGACTTGCGTTCGGTTAGAGAGGAAAGACGCAATTATTCTAATTAAATAAGGGTCAACTTGAAAGTCATTAGATAGCTTTTCTAATAGTATATTGTGGTTGATTAAATCAAAAGTTTTTGCAAGTCAACAGCGATAACATTGAGCCAGGTATTGGGTTTTTCGAGAGTGTTGCATATTGTGTCCATAAGGTGAACAAGATAGTGGGTAGTAGATGTAGAGCGTAGGTTTCCGAATTGTCTTTGGTCAACATTTGGGATTATTTTTACTTTCAACCACTCAGCTAAAAAGCTTTCATATAACTTCGAAAAAACCGGAGTAAGAGTAATGGGACGGACACCATCAAAATCTGGATTATTACCTTTCCTTTTTACGGGAGTAATAAAACCTAATTTCCAACAATTTGAAATTTACTAGTAGAGGTAATTTCATTAAAAAGTAAGGACAAAGGCTCTGAAAGATTGTCGGCAAAAGCTTTAATTAGTACAATCGGGATGTTTAATGGACATGTACTACACTTTTTAATGTTCTTAATTTTTGCCTGTACATCAGAGAGTGAAATAACGGGAAAATTGAGAGAGCACAAATCATAAGGAGTGTCAAAAGAAAGGGGAGTGAGGTTCTGAACTATTGAAGAAAGAAACCTGTTCAGATCATTGGCTGTAACTGAAGGGTCTTCTTGGAAATGGAAATCTATATTATTATGTATTTTCCCACAAATTTCTTTTATTCTATTATACCATTGTTTTGGCTTTGCAGAAAATAAATCCTGGACTTTGCATTTGTAATATGAAGAAGCAGATTTACGTATTTCTTTTTTTTATAGGTTTATGCAATGAGTTCGCTTCGGATGTTTTAACAATGTTTAGTAGATTATTTTTAAAACTAATTAGTTTTTTTAACTGTCTAGTAATGTATGGTTTGTCATAATAACATGTTTTTACTCTTTTCATTGGGAAAGACTTTATGTATTTCATGTTAATAAGATTTTGGAATTCTGAGACTTTAAAATTAATGTCAATTTGTCCTTTGAGGGCCAGCCAGTTTTCATTGGTAATTCAAGATCCAAATGTGTAAAGGCCATCATTGGAAATTGGGCGATAAGAGAACTCAGTAACAGAAAAAGTATAATCAAAGCTATTGAGAGGCTTCGTTAATAAACAAAAATGGTAAATTCCTCCTAACGGGGGCAAGGGGACAGGAGGGGCATAGAAAGCCTGCATATTGGTGCAATTCAAATCAAGGCTTGAATTTCCTTTGGTGTTGATATTTTTACTATTTGTTTTAAGTTTAGGGAACTACAAAGGGGATTTAACTTTAGATCATTAGCATCACCTACTAAGAAAATATCGGCGTTCGGGAATTTGCATAGGACAAAGTCGGCACTACTATGCAGTTGTTGATAGAATCGCTGTCTTTGTTTAGCGTTTTTATTTGGGGAATAAGAGAAGCAGCAAAACACAATCAAATTAAAGGGGTCCGGTAAAACTTTGGGTCTTACACTTACCCAAATGATTTCATCGTAATCTGAAAGGTTGGGAGTATGAATTAATTTAGGAAAGAGATAATTATTTACAAATGATAGTATTCCACCTCCCTTTTTATATAAGGGGCGATCATGAGGACGAAGTTATATGAATTGAGAGTGATTATTAATTTCCAGTTAATCGGGGTTCTGTGCTTGGATCTCAGTTATGACAATTACGTCAATTTTGTGTACTTGACAGAGGGCCTCTGCTCGATCAATTTGTCAAAGTTTAGGCTTTCGGCGTTCGTAACAAGCACCTTTGGGAAAGTAAAACGGTTACTAAAGAAGGCAATTTTTTGTTTTTAAATTGCGGGAGGCAGTAGGGGGTGGGAGGAGCGTGGATCTGGGAGAGGAGAGGCATCTTTTTCGGGATGAAGGCTGGGATTCGTTTGAGAAGCAGGATTAAAAGACAGGGCTGGACCGGGCTTGAGAGAAAAGGAGAATAGCAGACAAATTATGGGGATATTATTAAGTAGGGATTTGGGGGGGACATAAATTAGAACTAAAACACTAGTTTATACTAGAGTCACGTAATTCGATGCTTCCATAACCCGAATGGATGGAAGTATGGTAATCTTTGTGGTGATAGAATACGATGGAGGTCTTAAATTCCGCGGAATGGGCTGGTGGTGGTACTTCAATGGTTATTGATGTGTTACTTGACAGGCTCTGTGACTCTCCTTTTTTAGCAGATTTTTCTTGGCACAGTTGGAGGGGGGAGAATTCATTTTCGTTGAGCTGAACTGCTTGTAGTATATCACTGAAACCCTTGCCCCGAGGGTTTTGGGGGAGTGTCCTCCTCAAAAACATATTTTCTATCTGGAAATCAACTACGCTGATCAAAAAGGCTATCTCAAAATTTTGATTGGATGTGTTTGGGAAAATGATGGGCCTGGGGGGGTTTTTCACCCTCCATTCACTTGCAACTATTAAAAAGGGCACTAGCCCTTTGGATTTTGAATCGCATGAGCCTTTTTTGAAGTTTCTATGACAACGCCATCTATAAAAACCTTATATGCCCCCAAGGCAGAACTTAAAACCCTTGCCTTGTGGGTTTCGGGGGAGTGTCCTCCTCAAAAATATATTTTCTATCTGGAAATCAACTACGTTGAACAAAATGGCATCTCAAAATTTTGATCGGATGTGTTTGGGGGAATGATGGGTGGGGGGGCAGCGCTAGTTGCCCACCAATCCCTTTCGACTATTAAAAATGGTACTAGCCCTTCGAATTTCCAATCGAATGAGTCTTTTTTGAAGTTTCTACGACAACGCCTTCTATATAAGCCTTATATGCCCCCAGGGCATAACTTAAAACCCTTTCCCTGAGGGATGTGGGGGAGCATCCTCCTCAAAAACATATTTTCTATCTGGAAATCAACTATGCTGAACAAAATAGTTATCTCAAAATTTGGATTGGATGTGTTTGGGGGAATGAGGGGCGTGGGGGGATAGTTGCCCTCCAATCACATTTGACTATTAAAAAGGGCACTAGAACACTCAATTTCCAACGGAATGAGCCCCTTTTGAAGTTTCTACGACGACCCCTTCCATATGAAGTGCCCTGCTCTAAAGGAAAAATAAAAAACATAGTACATTGTGCCAACAACGTTCTTATATGCCCTCAGAGCATAAGTTAAAACTGTTGCCTCGAGGTTTGTGGGGGAGTATCCTCCTCAAAAACATATTTTTTATCCGGTAATCAACTACGCTGAACAAAATGGCTATCTCAAAATTTTTATTGGATGTGTTTGCGGAAATGATGGGCGTGGTGGGCGGGCTAGTTGCCCTCCAATTACTTTCGACTATTAAAAAGGGCACTAGCCATTCCAATTTCCAATTGAATGAGCCCTTTTCGAAGTTTCTGCGACAACTCCTTCGTTACGAAGCGCCCAGCTGAAAACAAACACATTGTGCCTACATCGTTCTCTACTTAGGCATCGCTAGCTCGCTGCCTATGATATTCTTATCACCGGAAGCTGAGATGACGCCACGTGTGTCATAAGAATGGTGGGGTACTGTGCGCCAGTATCCAAAAGAAACCCCAGGGGCAATATGCGCTTGTATCCAAAGGGCCTATACTATTTACATTCCCCATTTATTCTGTCACTTTTCTTTGCGTGTTTTCACGCTAAGCTGAAAGATACTAAAAAAGAAACCGTTTTGTTCTCAAATGTTACCCAGCTTAAACTTGAGAGAGTAGTGTATAGTACACAAGTACCAAAATTCCTTCACACAGCGGGAGGTAAAAACAAAACTCAAATAAAGCTCTCAAGTTTGGAAAATATTATTTCCAAGGGGGGATTTTGGGGTGGCATTTTCAGAGGGTGGGGGAGTATTTTTCGCCGTAGGTTTTTTCCGCTTGGGGCTGTTTTCCGTAGGAGGTTATTTTCTGGGGCAGGGTATTTTCCAGGGAGGGTATAAGTGAAGATGAAAAGGTGACATTGGTAATATTATTAATAAAGAAGGTGGGAGCCGTGAATATGATAAAAGTAGAATAGGCAAGGCTCAGGGTATTTTTTTACAGTAAAAAAAATTTGGAAGAATAGAAAGATAAGTTTAAAAACCAAGATTAAAATATTCAAAGCTACAGTGATGACAGTGATGACTACAGTGGTCAAATATGACTCTGAAGTATTGGTGCTCCGAAAAGCGGATGAAGATTTGCTAGATGTTTTTGTGTGTTCTTGATAAAAAATTGCAAACAGATTGTTCTGGGTACCTGACTGACTGAAGGTATTTTGAACAGTTGGCTGTATAAAACGTGTCGTTCAATCCCGCTTTCTAGTGCTATAATTAGAGAAAAATTGAGATGGTTAGGGCACGTTCTGCGGATGAACGATGACATATTGCCAAAGCTTGTTGTTTTTGGCCAACCGGTAAGGGCTAAGTGGAAAGCAGGTCGTCTCTGGCTGGGGGGAAGATGTCATAAAGAAAGATTTAAAGGAAATGGGAGCTTCTTGGGAGGGTATGAAGAGGGAGGCTTTGAATAGATTAGAATGGAGGTGGAGCGTGCGTAGTGGTGTTGCCTCGGGTCGCTTAATGCTGCGGTGAGTTTTTAGTAGTACACGGTAAAAAAAAAACGTACTTTCACGTTGACAGCATTATTTCACATTTGATCAGCGTAATTTCTAGTTGTTGGATTAGCGTGAAAATACACTTTTTTAGTATATAGGTACTTCTGCCGTATTTTTACATTCCTCGAATATATGTTTAAACTCGTTCAGTGTACTGGGAGGAGCTAATGACAATCAACTTGCGCTTATTTGTATTAGAGCATGATACCAGGACAGCAAAATACCGCGGGGCATGACCCATTTTCGATATTAAAATATCGTAAAAGGGGGTCGTCCGGGTTTTTGATCTATGGGGATTAAAAGCTACACAAACGAAGACCTTTTCACTTGTGGACTTATTTCTGAAAGGTAAGTTCTTGTGATGTTTTTTTTTTTTTATCTTTATGAAAGCCTTCTGAACTTTACAGATAGAATGGTAAAATTCAACTTTAGCTACTTTTGGCTATCTTGGAAAGAGATTAGGTTAGGAAAATGAAAGTTTCAGGGATGCGTCTAGAAGCTAAAGTACGCCCCGGGAAGGTGTTTTGAAGTATTTACCTCCAATCCTCCCTCTAGAGGGTCTTAATCTTTGATGACCTTTAAAAATCTGTGTGCTATAAAAGTGAAACCTTGCAAAATAGATCTGCTTAAATAAAGTACAACAAAATACTTTTCAGCTTCACAACTTTGCTCAATGCCAATTCATAAGGTTTTAAATATATCCAAATATATTTCCTAAATTAAAAAAAAACATTGATATGGCATAAAATTCTATTCAAATAACAGGAATTGCATTTTCAAAACTAAAGCAAGAGACAAAGAAACTGAAAATTAAGGTTAAAAGTTGTTTTTCAAAATTTCATCAGGTATAGACCTGTCATGTAGGCAAATTTCAGGAGCGTCTAGAAGCAGAAAGAGTGGAGGTAGCTACTTCAAAATACTTTTCCGGGACAAACTTTAGCCAGTAGACCTATCCCTGAAAGTTTATTTTTTCTAACCTAACCCCTTTCCAACATAGCCAGAAGTAGCTAAAGTAGCATTTTACCAATAGAAAAAGAATTTTACCGATAGAATGTACTTATCTACTTCAAAATTTATATTATTTTTGACAAACAATGGTAAAACAAAATGATTTCTGAGACTACACTGGCTAATCATGATAAAACATAAAATCGCCAAAAAAGGAAGAAAACGAGGATAATTAACAGCCATTGAAAAAAATGAAAAATTATGCAAATATTTGTGTAATATATGGCTACAACCTACGATTATGATATCATTGCTCTATCTTTAACGTGACAATTTTTACATATTTGTCAGTTTAAAGTCGAAACAAAGCTTCTATTAATGATAAAATTAAACTTGATGAAACTTACATATTTAAAATCAGCATAAAATCCAATTCTTTTGATGTATCTTTTGGTATCAAAATTTCGTTTTTTTAGAGTTTAAGGTTTGATTCCTTATATTTTTATCAGTTTTATTCTGCACCAATGACGGTCAAGCGGAGGTCTTGACTGAAATATTTGCATAATTTTTCAATTTTTTCACTGGCTATTAATTGTCCTCGTTTTCTTCCTTTCTTCACGATTTTATGTTTTATAATAGTAAAACAGGTTCTAATGTCCTTTAGGTATTTCCTTCATAAGGTTTTTAGGGTAAAGAACATTTTACCCCTGTTGCCATCTCAGTTTAAAGCTTGGGAGACGGTCCAAAAAGTTTTTTTTTCTTTCAGGTCAGCAGGACTTTCGACGCAGGATCGTCGTTTATGTTGACCTGGTCGAGATCTGCGAATGTAACACAATGCTGGAGGCCCTACTTACCTGGTACATGTCTTACTGGGTGTTTGGCATCAAGTACGGCAATCAAAAAGGCTTACTCACCGTCATGGAGAGGTTTCATCTATGAATAAATTTCATCTATGAACGTACAATTTTTTCTCCAAGCAAGTTTTCCAGCCTACTCAAGTACTGCTCATACCTCTAAAAGCAAATTTGGTCAAATTCTGCATTTTTCTAAATTCTGAATCTACCAATAGCCACAAGATGGGCTTCCACTTCGAAGTTTGGCCGGTTTCGCAAAGAAGCAAGCTTTTTTTTACATCTTATTGATCAGTTTTAGATTCCTTCCAATTTTGTAAGTTGGAACTATAGGTTCGAGCATGCAATCCATTGTTTGTAAGCAAGACCTTAACTCCACCCAAAATTTTGATAAATTATTCGTAAGTCCCACCTTAAAATAAAAACCCTCACCCCACTCCTTCTTGACTCCTGCATAAAACTTCAGGGAAATTGAGCTATTTTTTCGGGTATATTATGTCTGTATTTCGTGGCCTCCTTAAACTCTGCTGGACTAATTTTGCAACCTGTTCTGCCTGCATCTTGCTAAGACTAACCTAGCCCAAAATAATTTTAAATCACTTTTACTTGATGTGACAAAGGAGCTATCCGTCATTTGTGTTCTAGGTCTTCCTCCGAAAATAACATCCTGTCTACGCTATTATCGTTGCTGGAGATTACTTTCGTAATTGTCAAAGTAATACTGCTAATCACAGCCTTACCTAGCCTGAATGCTATACATACTGACATTATTATCCCACTGAATAATTACTTATTGTTACAAAGAACCATTCCTGATTGTAGAAACCACATGAACTATCTTTGCAGATATGTTGCCAAGATGGAACCAGTGAAGGAAGCTCTCCTACCAGCAAGAGTCAGAGTATTTTTAAGCAAACTTTAAAATAATATTTTTTTCTTTTTTTTATTGTAATTTTTTAGTCAAATATTTGTGATGTTTATTATACTGAGTTATATAATTATATTGAATAATATAGAAATGATTGGATTCGTTTGTCTTTTTCCGTAGTGTTTTGTCTGATGGTCGTGTTTTTAAGTTGATACCAATTAGTCAAAAGTGAAAGGCCGAGACTGTTTATGGTTTTTCCTCGTCATGTAGTTGGTTTTCGTGTACGGTGTTTAGTATACTGGGCAGGAGCAACTGCGCTGGACATAATAGAGGTTTCGCTGGGCAAGTTTCCCTTTGAATTTGAACTTTGTATGGTACGATGGATCAAGGTCTTTTCGTGCTTCTGTTGTACTGCCATTTGACTTGATATTTTCCCAAGAAATCTGCATCTGTGTTTAAATCCAGCCTTTCAAACAGTTCGTGGTAACGAACTAATGTAAGTAGTGACCCAGCTAAATAGTAACTGAAACTTTAAAAAATGGAATTTTGATACCAATAGACACATCAAAAAAATAGGATTTGTCTGCTGATTTCAAATATTTAAGTTTCATTAAGTGAAGTCTTGCTCATCAAAAGTTACGATCTTGAAAAAATTTGCCTCATTCTCGAAAAAAGGGAGAAAAACCCCCTTAAAAGTGATAAAATCTTAATGAAGTTTACACCGTCAGATTCAGCGTATCAGAAAACCCTTCTTTAGAGGTTTTAAGCTTCTATCTGCAAAAATGTGGAATTTTATATGTTTCGCCAGAAGAAAGATCACGGATGTGTGTTTATTTTTTTTTGTTGTTGTTTTCTTTCCAGTGGTGATTGTATCGATCCAGTGGTCCTAGAGTATTTCGAGAGGGCTCATTCAAACGGAAATTAAATGTTCTAATGCCTTTTTAAATTTCGAAGAAACTGGAGGGCAACTAGGCCCCCTCCCAAACTCATTTTTTTCTCAAAGTCACCCAATCAAGATTTTGAAATAACCATTTGGTTCAGCATAGTTGAAAATTCGATAACTATGTCTTTAAAGATGACTTAATCCCCCAAAGCCCCCGGGGGATGGGCTGCAAGTTATGAACTTTGCCCATTGTATACATATCGGGTTTTTTTGTAGGGAAGGGGATTACGTGGGAGGATATTTTCGTGGGAATTGGAATATTTCTATTAAGGGGGTGCCGGATTTCAGAGCATTATATAAAAAATGATCAGAAATAAAATAAAAAAAACAAGTTTTTTCAATTTAAGGAGTAACATTAAAACTTAAAACGAACAGAAATTATTACTTATATCAGGAGGTTTGCCTCCTAGTCAATACCTCGCTCTTTACGCCAAACTTTTCTTAGTACTTTCAAAAGAGCTATCTATTCTAATTAAACGGCCTTTGTGCTTCAAGGGTCATTCTTAAAGAATTGGAACATCATTCGAACTTATGCGTAGAGAGCGAGGTATTGAATAGGGGGTATACCCCGTCATATAGATAATAATTTCGGTTCGCTTTAAGTTTTTATGTTGCTCCTTACTTTTAGTTGAAAAAGCTGTTTTTTTTAAACATTAGGATTCGATTGTGGTACACCTGACAAACTACTGTTTTCCAGTCGTTTGACAAACCTGTTTGCTATTGCAAACAATTTCATTGTAATACCGCTGTTTGATTATAGACTATTTTTACCAATTGTTGAACAATAATGTTGGTTTTAATAATAATTGCACATATTCCTAATATAGTTGTACTATATTAATTTTACAATTAATCAAATTGTAAAAACTACAATTCAAATTTCAAATTGGGACCCTCTCCGTTCCAAAAAAAATTATTTTGTCCCGACCCCAAAAAATCACGTGAACTCCCCCCCCCCTCCCAAAAAAATGGTATGGGTTTCCCCGCCCCTAACGGCTAATCATTATCCATTTACGCTACAGAACTGTAATTGTACGTAAAAAAAAACGAGACGCGGAGGCTTCTTTGATAGGTAGAAACGAAACTGGAAGGCCACGCCTCTCACGCCAAACCAACGAAAAATTACACTAAATGACTGTAGTTTTGCAACAGAAAAGGGCCATTTTATGTTGAAAAATTGTAATTTCAGGATCACAGGGATTGGCTGTGATGAATACAGTGGGTCCGCCCATAACGTTAAATCAGTCACAATGTACGCTAGAAGACCTTATTTTTAACCCTCTGACTGAGAACGCTGAACTAGCGTCCGTTAGTAAAAGTAAGATTTTTAGCATAAGGGTCACTTGCTGCACCATAATTTACCGTAAAATTACTAACGGATTTTTTTTCATGTAGTAGTGGTGGTAGCAGCCAAAATTTTCCTTTTTGATTATCTTTCTCATCATTTCCAGGAAGATCCAAATTATTATACCTAGTCATCCATGAGTAACAAGCTTTTGCCAATCTATATACACATAAAGTGCTTTGATTTATTTCAACGTTCTGAACTAATTGTCGAGCTTACAGCCATTGCCCTGAAGATTGTAGGGAGGTTGACATCTGTAAAGACGTAATTACTGGACCTTCTAACAATACTGAACAAAATAGCTGTCTTAAAATTTTGATCGGATATGTTCCTGGGAATGATAGACTTGTGGTGGTCTCCATTCACTTTTGACTCTTAAAAATGGCACTAGATCTTCCAACTTCCAGTCATATAAGCCTATGGGCGTAGGGAGGGGGGGGGAAGGGGGGAAGCTGCCCCCCCCCCTAGACCTTCAAATTTACATTAGATATGGCTGAAAACGCAGATGGTTTGGAAAAAGCAGTTGATAAAACTCCATCACACTATCGACTGCCCCCCCCTAGGTAATATGCTGCCTAATCCTGCCTACGCCCATGTATAAGCCCCATCTTTTCCGAAGTTTATACAACCAACCGTTCCATAAGAACCTTATAGTCTATACCCCGGGCTATAACTTATAATCTTTGACCCTGGGCTATTGACGGTTGTAACCTCCCCGAGGGTATTGTTATATGTTCTTTAAACTATTGTGAACAAAATTACTCTTACAGTTTTGATCAAATGTGTTTAGGGAAAAGAGGGTGTCAGGATGGGGAGGGGGGCTAATTGCCCTCCATCACTTTTGTCATCTAAAACGGGACCAGAATTTTAAATTTTCATTCAAATGCACCTCCTTCAAAGTTCACACAACCATCCAATCCAAAAAAACTTATGTGCCCATGGTACATAAGTTACAACCGTTGCCCTCGACTCTGTGGAGTTCCGTCAATCCCAAAGAACTTGTATATTTTATCCTTTTTATGCTTCCGGTTATAACTTACAACTCTTGCCCCTAGGGCTTCGGAGGAGGGGGTTCATCTTTAAAGGAATAATTAATGGATCTTTCAAATACGCTGAACAAAAGGGCAATCTCAAAATTTTGATTGGATGTTTTTGAGGAAACGCTGGCATTTCCTTTTATGCGAAGTATCCTGGTCTAAAATCAAAAACCTAAAGCAAATAAATCATGCATTGTGCCAAAATTGCTCTTTACTTAGACAGTGCTATTGCGTTGGCAGTGATTTATATTTCCTCTATAGGAACAAATTTTATATTTTTTTCAATTACAAGTAAGTATATTTTTCTTTTATCGAGGAGGTATGAGTCAAAACAGAAATTACGATAGTGTTGAAAAAGTTTTATTATGCAGGAAGTAGTAGTTTACAGTCCTCTTGTCAGCCAGAAATGATTAGATGGCAAATTGGGTCCCCTCCCTTGCCAATTTTGGTCTTTTGTCATTTTTCATGTTTCTACAAGCGTAATACGACCCTTATTACAAGAACAAAAGGGATTATTATTAATAATAAAAAAATCTCAAAAATGGGTTCTGAAAAGAAGTCATCATGAACATTCTTGACATCATAAAAAAAGCATAAATTGCCTTAATCATTCAGTTTGGAGTAACGAACTTTAAGTAAACACTTTGTGACAAATAGAAGCAAAAAATCAGAAATTGAACATGCCAGAGCAGTATGTTGAAACAGAAATGGAAATAATGGAAATGGAATTAAAGCACTTATCCAAATCTAAGAAAGGGAAGTAGAGGTGACCCTAAAGCCCCCATCCCTCACCCCTGCTGCCACCTATAACTTTTTTGCACCCCAAATAAGGGCATGGAATCCCTAGGGAGAATGATTGCGTAATCGTTCAATGACCTCTTTTTCCAAGGTCGATTTATTTGATGTTTCTATGTGTAATAACTCCGGAACGAAGGTTGCACATGCGCATTGAATTCTAACGGGGACAATGTTATTGATCTAGGACTCGAGGGGGAATTGAATTTCCGAGAACTTGATTGCGTAATCGATCGCGAATGTCATGGTGTCCAGAAATAGTATTTGTTATTGTTGTTCAAGCCAAATGTTATGACTTTCCCGGAATTTGGAACACCTGTGCTGTCGACCTCAATTCACCTTTCTTGAATCAATAATTCCCCTTAGAAACAACAAATTAATTCTCCTTTCTTGACAGATCAATCAACCAATGACATCATTTGTCAGACTTTAAAAATTTTCGCCCAGAAACGATTCTCCAGGAATAGATCCAAGTCATTAATGTCATTGCCTCGGAAACAACTCTTTTGGTCGAACTCCAAAGGATATTAATAACCAAAGGCCATGGAAACAATTCTCCAAGAAACATCTTAGCGATGAATTATTTTAGCGCGGGAATCAGGTTTCTTATTAATTTGAAATGCATTAGTGCAGAGATGCCAAAAACAAAAGGAACACGCTGAAATTACGTTTAGGGATTATTTGGGCGAAACCGTTTTAGACAGGCTATGGAACTATTTCGGCGAAACAGTTAGAGACATTATGAAAGAAGATTTTAGAAGAGGATTTGAGGGTGAAACTCTGTGGTCCTTATAATACACAAGTTCCATTTGAACAGTGTTGTGAGGTCCTCTACCCCGACCCCAAAGGGTTCCGATCCCACACCCCAACCCCGAAGGAAGCCCCCGGTACTCAAAGGTCCCCCAAGCTCCCAAAGAGCCCCAGCCCCCCCCCCCCAAACGCCCTCCTCAGACCCTCAAAGGCACTCCTCTGGTCCTCAAAGGGCCCCCGGACCCCCAAAGGGCACCCCGGACCCCAGAGGCCCTCCCCCAAGCTCCCAAAGAGCCCCAGACCCCCAAACGCCCTCCTCAGACCCTCAAAGGCCCGCCTCTGGTCCTCAAGGGCCCCCGGATCCCCAAAGGTCCCCCCGGGCCCCAGAGGCCCTCCCCCCGGTCCTCAAAGTTCCCCGGGCCCGAGAAGCGTCGCGGGGCAGGAATGCGCCGCATGGGGATGCGCCGCTGGGGGATGCGCCGCGGGGGGACGGGGGGGGGAGGGAGTGCCGCAGGATGCGCCGCAGGCTAACCTAGCCTAACCTAACTTAACCTAACCTAACTTCTTTAAGAAAATTCAGAAGAGAACTTGAACTTTTCTTCACTTCGTTGTGAAAATTTTAAATTGAACTAGAACTTTTTAACTTCCGGGAAAATATTCACATGTATGGTATTTATCTTCTTTGAAAATATTCACAAGTATGGTATTAATTTTTCTATCTCTCACCGAAAAATTTAGAAATGAACTTTAAATTTCTTTATGTCCTTGTGAAATAAGGAACTGAAGTGGAAGATTTTGTTTTCTCTGGTGAAATTAGAATTAAATTGTGTTCTTTGGTAAAATTCTGAAGAGAACTTGAACTTTTCTTCACTTCGTTGTGAAAATTTTAAATTGAACTAGAACTTTTTATCTTCCGAGAAAATATTCAAATGTATGTTATTTATCTTCTGTGAAAATATTCACAAGTATTTTATTAATTTGTCTATCACTCATCGAAAAATTTGTAGGTGAACTTCAAATCTATTTATGTCTATTTGAAATAAATAAATGAAGTTGACGATTCTGTTTTCTATGTTGACATTAAAGTTGAATTATGTTCTTTGGTAAAATTCTGAAGAGAAATTGAACTTTTTTAACTTCTATGAAAAATTTTGAACAGTATTTTGTATTTCTTCATCTGTTTGAGAAAAATCTGAACTGAAGTGGAAAATTTTTATATTTATTTTGGGAAAATAGAAATGATCAAAAACTTATTTCATTTTCATTGAGAAAATTCAGAATCGAAGTTGAACTTTTCTTCTTCCGGGAAAATATTTAGAACAGAACTTTAAATTTGACTCTTTGAGAAAGGTCGGAATTGAATTTAAGAAAATTTAGAATTAAAGTGAAACTTTTTATCTCCATGGAAAATAATCACAATCATAGGATAACTTTTCCTATCTTCTACGGAAAAATTTAGAAGTGAACTTTAAACTTTTATGACTTGGTGAACTTAAAACTGACGCGGAAGCTTTTTATTTTCTCTGGTGAAATTAGAATTGAATTGTGTTCTTTGGTAAAATTCAGAAGAGCACTTGAACTTTTTAACTTCTATGAAAAATTTGGAACAGTATTTTAAATTTTTTCATCTGTTTGAGAAAAATCTGAACTGAAGTGGAAAATTTTTATATTATTTTGGGAAAATAGAAATGATCAATAGCTTATTTCATTTTCATTGGGAAAATTTAGAATCGAAGTTGAACTTTTCTTCTCCCGTGAAAATATTTGGAACAGAACTTAAAATTTTTTCATCTCTTTGAGAAAAATCTGAACTGAAGTGGAAATTTTTATATTATTTTGTGTGAATAGAAATGATCAATAACTTATTTCTTTTTCATTGAGAAAATTCAGAAGAGAACTTGAACTTTCCTTGACTTCGTTGAGAAAATTTTAAATTGAACTAGAAATTTTTATTTCCCGGGAAAATATTCACAGGTATGGTATTACTTTTTCTATCTTCCACCGAAAAATTTAGAATTGAACTTTAAATTTCTTTATGTCATTGTGAAATATAGAACTGAAGTGGAAGATTTTTATTTTCTCTGGTGAAAATTAGAATTGAATTGTGTTCTCTGGTAAAATTCAGAAGAGAACTTGAATTTTTCTTCACTTCATTGAGAAAATTTTAAATTGAACTAGAAATTTTTATCTTCCGGGAAAATATTCACAAGTATGATATTACTTTTCCTTGTTTCCACCGAAAAATTTAGAAATGAACTTTAAATTTCTTTATGTATTTGTGAAATAAAGAACTTAAGTGAAAGATTTGATTTTCTCTGGTGAAATTAGAATTGAATTGTGTTCTTTGGTAAAATTCTGAAAAGAACTTGAACTTTTCTTCACTTCGTTGAGAAAATTTAAAATTGAACTAGAACTTTTTATCTTCCGGGAAAATATTCACAAGTATGGTATTACTTTTTCTATCTTCCACCGAAAAATTTAGAATTGAACTCTAAATTTCTTTATTTCTTTGTGAAATAAAGAACTGAAGTGTAAGATTTTTGTTTTCTCTGGATAAATTAGAATTGAATTGTGTTTGTTGGTAAAATTCAGAAGAGAACTTGAACTTTTCTATCTTCTATGTTAAATTTGGAATAGTATTTTAAATTTTTCATCTCTTTGAGAAAAATCTGAACTGAAGTGGAAAATTTTTATGTTATTTTGGGAAAATAGAATTGGTCAATAACTTATTACATTTTCAATGAGAAAATTCAGAATCGAAGTTGAACTTTTCTTCTTCCGAGAAAATATATTGAACAGAACTTTAAATTTTTTCATCTCTATGTGAAAAGTCGGAACTGAATTTAAGAAAATTTAGAATTAAAGTGAAACTTTTTATCTTCTTGGAAAATAATCACTATCATAGTATAACTTTTCCTATCTTCTACAGAAAAATTTAGAACAGAACTTAAAATTTTTTATGTCTTGGTGAACTTAAAACTGAAGTGGAAGCTTTTTATTTTCTCTGGAGAAATTAGAATTGAATTATGTTCTTTGGTAAAATTCAGATTAGAACATGATCTTTTCTATCTTCTAAGAAAAATTTGGAACAATATTTTAAATTTTTTCATCTCTTTGAGAAAAATCTGAATTGAAGTGGAAAATTTTATATTATTTTGGGAAAATAGAATTGATCAATAACTTATTTCATTTTCATTGAGAAAATACAGAATCGAAGTTGAACTTTTTTTCTTCCGGGGAAATATTTGGAACAGATCTTTAAATTTTTTTTCATCTCTTTGAGAAAAATCTGAATTGAAGTGGAAATTTTTATATTATTTTGGGAAAATAGAATTGATCAATAACTTATTTCATTTTCATTGAGAAAATTCGGAATCGAAGTTGAACTTTTTTTCTTCCGGGAAAATATTTGGAACAGAACTTTAAATTTTTTCATCTCTTTGAGAATGGTCAGAACTGAATTTATGAAAATTTAGAATTAAAGTGAAAATTTTTATCTTCATAGAAAATAATCACAATCATAGTGTAACTTTTCCTATCTTCTACGGAAAAGTTTAGAAGTGAACTTTAAATTTCTTTATGTCATTGTAAAATATAGAACTGAAGTGGAAGATTTTTATTTTCTCTGGTGAAAATTAGAATTGAATTGTGTTCTCTGGTAAAATTCAGAAGAGAACTTGAATTTTTCTTCACTTCATTGAGAAAATTTTAAATTGATCTAGAAATTTTTATCTTCCGGGAAAATATTCACAAGTATGGTATTACTTTTTCTTGTTTCCACCGAAAAATTTAGAAATGAACTTTAAATTTCTTTATGTCTTTGTGAAATAAAGAACTTAAGTGAAAGATTTGATTTTCTCTGGTGAAATTAGAATTGAATTGTGTTCTTTGGTAAAATTCAGAAGAGAACTTGAATTTTTCTTCACTTCGTTGAGAAAATTTAAAATTGAACTAGAACTTTTTATCTTCCGGGAAAATATTCACAAGTATAGTATTACTTTTTCTATCTTCCACTGAAAAATTTAGAATTGAACTCTAAATTTCTTTATGTCTTTGTGAAATAAAGAACTGAAGTGGAAGATTTTTGTTTTCTCTAGAGAAATTAGAATTGAATTGTGTTTGTTGGTAAAATTCAGAAGAGAACTTGAACTTTTCTATCTTCTATGTTAAATTTGGAATAGTATTTTAAATTTTTCATCTCTTTGAGAAAAATCTGAAATGAAGTGGAAAATTTTTATGTTATTTTGGGAAAATAGAATTGGTTAATAACTTATTACATTTTCAATGAGAAAATTCAGAATCGAAGTTGAACTTATCTTCTTCCGAGAAAATATATTGAACAGAACTTTAAATTTTTTTCATCTCTATGTGAAAAGTCGGAACTGAATTTAAGAAAATTTAGAATTAAAGTGAAACTTTTTATCTTCACGGAAAATAATCACTATCATAGTATAACTTTTCCTATCTTCTACAGAAAAATTTAGAACAGAACTTTAAATTTTTTATGTCTTGGTGAACTTAAAACTGAAGTGGAAGCTTTTTATTTTCTCTGGAGAAATTAGAATTGAATTGTGTTCTTTGGTAAAATTCAGATTAGAACTTGATCTTTTCTATCTTCTAAGAAAAATTTGGAACATTATTTTAGATTTTTTCATCTCTTTGAGAAAAATCTGAATTAAAGTGGAAAATTTTATATTATTTTGGTAAAATTGAATTGATCAATAGCTTATTTCTTTTTCATTGAGAAAATTCGGAATCGAAGTTGAACTTTTCTTCTTCCGGGGAAATATTTGGAACAGAACTTTAAATTTTTTCATCTCTTTGAGAATGGTCAGAACTGAATTTATGAAAATTTAGAATTAAAGTGAAAATTTTTATCTTCATAGAAAATAATCACAATCATAGTATAACTTTTCCTATCTTCTACGGAAAAATTTAGAATTGAACTTTAAATTTCTTTATGTCATTGTAAAATATAGAACTGAAGTGGAAGATTTTTATTTTCTCTGGTGAAAATTAGAATTGAATTGTGTTCTCTGGTAAAATTCAGAAGAGAACTTGAATTTTCCTTCACTTCATTGAGAAAATTTAAAATTGAACTAGAACTTTTTATCTTCCGGGAAAATATTCACAGGTATGGTATTACTTTTTCTTGTTCCCACCGAAAAATTTAGAAATGAACTTTAAATTTCTTTATGTCTTTGTGAAATAAAGAACTTAAGTGAAAGATTTGATTTTCTCTGGTGAAATTAGAATTGAATTGTGTTCTTTGGTAAAATTCAGAAAAGAACTTGAATTTTTCTTCACTTTGTTGAGAAAATTTTAAATTGAACTAGAACTTTTTATCTTCCGGGAAAATATTCACAAGTATGGTATTACTTTTTCTATCTTCCACCGAAAAATTTAGAATTGAACTCTAAATTTCTTTATTTCTTTGTGAAATAAAGAACTGAAGTGTAAGATTTTTGTTTTCTCTAGAGAAATTAGAATTGAATTGTGTTTGTTGGTAAAATTCAGAAGAGAACTTGAACTTTTCTATCTTCTATTTTAAATTTGGAATAGTATTTTAAATTTTTCATCTCTTTGAGAAAAATCTGAACTGAAGTGGAAAATTTTTATGTTATTTTGGGAAAATAGAATTGGTCAATAACTTATTACATTTTCAATGAGAAAATTCAGAATCGAAGTTGAACTTTTCTTCTTCCGAGAAAATATATTGAACAGAACTTTAAATTTTTTCATCTCTATCTGAAAAGTCGGAACTGAATTTAAGAAAATTTAGAATTAAAGTGAAACTTTTTTATCTTCATAGAAAATAATCACTATCATAGTATAACTTTTCCTATCTTCTACAGAAAAATTTAGAACAGAACTTTAAATTTTTTATGTCTTGGTGAACTTAAAACTGAAGTGGAAGCTTTTTATTTTCTCTGGAGAAATTAGAATTGAATTGTGTTCTTTGGTAAAATTCAGATTAGAACTTGATCTTTTCTATCTTCTAAGAAAAATTTGGAACAATATTTTAAATTTTTTCATCTCTTTGAGAAAAATCTGAATTCAAGTGGAAAATTTTATATTATTTTGGGAAAATAGAATTGATCAGTAACTTATTTCATTTTCATTGAGAAAATCCAGAATCGAAGTTGAACTTTTCTTCTTCCGGGGAAATATTTGGAACAGAACTTTAAATTTTTTTTCATCTCTTTGAGAAAAATCTGAATTGAAGTGGAAAATTTTATATTATTTTGGGAAAATAGAATTGATCAATAACTTATTTCATTTTCATTGAGAAAATTCAGAATCGAAGTTGAACTTTTCTTCTTCCGGGGAAATATTTGAAACAGAACTTTAAATTTTTTCATCTCTTTGAGAATGGTCAGAACTGAATTTATGAAAATTTAGAATTAAAGTGAAAATTTTTATCTTCATAGAAAATAATCACAATCATAGCATAACTTTTCCTATCTTCTACGGAAAAATTTAGAAGTGAACTTTAAATTTTTTATGTCTTGGGACTTTTCTTGTTTCGGGAAAATATTTGGAATAGAACTTTAAATTTGACTCTTTGAGAAAGGTCGAAATCGAATTTAAGAAAATTTAGAATTAAAGTGAAACTTTTTATCTTCATGGAAAATAATCACTATCATAGTATAACTTTTCCTATCTTCTACGGAAAAATTTAGAAGTGAACTTTAAATTTTTTATGTCTTGGTGAACTTAAAAGTGAAGAGTAAGCTTTTTATTTTCTCTGGTGAAATTAGAATTGAATTGTGTTCTTTGGTTAAATTCAGATTAGAACTTGAACTTTTTTATCTTCTGTGAAAAATTTGGAACAATATTTTAAATTTTTTCATCTCTTTGAGAAAAATCTGAATTGAAGTGGAAAATTTTATATTATTTTGGGAAAATAGAATTGATCAATAACTTATTTCATTTTCATTGAGAAAATTCAGAATCGAACTTGAACTTTTCTATCTTCTATGAAAAATTTGGAACAGTATTTTAAATTTTTTCATCTCTTTGAGAAAAATCTGAACTGAAGTGGAAACTTTTTATATTATTTTGGGAAAATAGAATTGATCAATAACTTATTTCATTTTCAATGAGAAAATTCAGAATCGAAGTTGAACTTTTCTTCTTCCGGGAAAATATTTGGAACGGACTTTAAATTTTTTCATCTCATTGAGAAAAATCTGAATTGAAGTGGAAAATTTTATATTATTTTGGGAAAATAGAATTAATCAATAACTTATTTCAATTTCATTGAGAAAATTCAGAATCGAAGTTGAACTTTTCTTCTTCCTGGTAAATATTTGGAACAGAACTTTAAATTTTTTCATCTCTTTGAGAATGGTCAGAACTGAATTTAAGAAAATTTAGAATTAAAATGAAATTTTTGATCTTCATAGAAAATAATCACAATCATGGTATAACTTTTCCTATCTTCTACGGAAAAATTTAGAAGTGAAATTTAAATTTTTTATGTCTTGGACTTTTCTTGTTCCGGGAAAATATTTGGAATAGAACTTTAAATTTGACTCTTTGAGAAAGGTTGGAATTGAATTTAAGAAAATTTAGAATTAAAGTGAAACTTTTTATCTTCATTGAAAATAATCACTATCATAGTATAACTTTTCCTATCTTCTACGGAAAAATTTAGAAGTGAACTTTAAATTTTTTATGTCTCGGTGAACTTAAAAGTGAAGAGTAAGCTTTTTATTTTCTCTGGTGAAATTAGAATTGAATTGTGTTCTTTGGTAAAATTCAGAAGAGAACTTGAACTTTAGTACAATATACTGATTTAATGCATGCAATAAACTCGGTAGTGTCGATTACCTGCCATAGAGTACCAGTGGAAAAGCCGCATCGTGTCCATGAACAAGCACAGAGTACGATTGGTAGGACCGTAAGCATATACCATATCATTTCAAGATACGTAAAAAGTAAAAAAAAATACCATGTCAAAAAATTCAAGAAAGTATTTATGAATTGGGGAGGGGACTCTTTGAGGTTGGAAAATGGGTTTAGGAATGACATTATGAATGGAACTTGTTCAGAAAAGATATAATAAAGCCATAAAAAAGTATTTAAAAAAAAATGGAGAGGGGACTCTTTGGGGGGCCCTGCGGCGCATCCCTGCGGCGCATCCCTGCGGCGCATCCCTGCGGCGCTTTCCTGCAATGCCCCCCCCACGGCGCATCCCCTGCGGCGCGTTCCTGACCCGCGGCACATCCCCTGCGGCGCATCCCCTGTGGCGCATCCTGCGGCACTTCCCCCGACCTGCGGTGCATCCCCCTTGCGGCGCATCCCTGCGGCGCTTTCCTGACCCCGCGGTGAATCCCTGCGGCGCATCCTGCGGCGCATCCCCTGCGGCGCATCCTGCGGCGCTACCACCCCCCCCGTCCCCCCGCGGCGCATCCCCCTGCGGTGCATCCCCATGCGGCGCATTCCTGCCCCGCGACGCTTCTCGGGCCCGGGGGAACTTTGAGGACCGGGGGGAGGGCCTCTGGGGCCCGGGGGGGACCTTTGGGGATCCGGGGGCCCTTGAGGACCAGCGGCGGGCCTTTTAGGGTCTGAGGAGGGCGTTTGGGGGGCTGGGGCTCTTTGGGAGCTTGGGGGAGGGCCTCTGGGATCCGGGGTGCCCTTTGGGGGTCCGGGGGCCCTTGAGGACCAGAGGAGTGCCTTTGAGGGTCTGAGGAGGGCGTTTGGGGGGGGGGGCGGGGGCGCTTTGGGAGCTGGGGGGACCTTTGAGGACCGGGGGGCTTCCCTCGGGGTTGGGGTGTGGGATCGGAACCCTTTGGGGTTGGGGTAGAGGACCTCACAACACTGTTCAAATGGAACTTGTGTATTATAACGACCACAGAGTTTCACCCTCAAATTCTCTTCTAAAATCTTCTTTCATAATGTCTCTAACTGTTTCGCCGAAATAGTTCCATAGCCTGTCTAAAACGGTTTCGCCCAAATAATCCCTAAACGTAATTTCAGCGTGTTCCTTTTGTTTTTGGCATCTCTGCACTAATGCATTTCAAATTAATAAGAAACCTGATTCCCGCGCTAAAATAATTCATCGCTAAGATGTTTCTTGGAGAATTGTTTCCATGGCCTTTGGTTATTAATATCCTTTGGAGTTCGACCAAAAGAGTTGTTTCCGAGGCAATGACATTAATGACTTGGATCTATTCCTGGAGAATCGTTTCTGGGCGAAAATTTTTAAAGTCTGACTGATGATGTCATTGATTGATTGATCTGTCAAGAAAGGAGAATTAATTTGTTGTTTCTAAGGGGAATCATTGATTCAAGAAAGGGGAATTGAGGTCGACAGCACAGGTACTCCAAATTCCGGGAAAGTCATAACATTTGGCTAGAGCAACAATAACAAATACTATTTCTGGACACCATGACATTCGCGATCGATTACGCAATCAAGTTCTCGGAAATTCACTTCCCCTCGAGTCCTAGATCAATAACATTGTTCCCGTTAGAATTCAATGCGCATGTGCAACCTTCCTTCCGGAGTTATTACACATAGAAACATCAAATAAATCGACCTTGGAAAAAGAGGTCATTGACCGATTACGCAATCTTTCTCCCTAGGGATTCCATGCCCTTATTTGGGGTGCAAAAAAGTTATAGGTGGCAGCAGGGGTGAGGGATGGGGGCTTTAGGGTCACCTCTACTAAGGGACTGGAGAGGTCAAGGGAAGGAGTTTCAAGCTTTTTTTTCTCTTGACAGTTATTATTTTTCGTTTAATGATCATCAGCAACTATTGTCCATTATCAATTCCTTTTTTAACCTAGTTATATTTAGAAGCTTGAAACCTCTAGCGTAAAGTCGTAAGACTCATGTAATTACATAATTTATTTTTGCTAATTGGATTTTATCAGTAATATTTTAACCTTAATGAATTTTTCAATCTTGGAATCGTCAGCCATACACAGCAGATTCTTTTATTGTATATAAATTTTAAAATAAACTGTGAATTTAATTTTTGAGTAAAACCTCCTCCGAAAGAAAATCCTGGGTACGACCTTGATGTGAACTTACCTTCAGTGTGGGGGCATGGCTGGGATATCCCATAAGAATGAAATATTTCCTTAGAGCCTTGACTCAGGCAAGTATGTTGGATTTCAATTTGAATTTTTTCCGAAAAGTGAAAGCAGGAAGGGCTAGTGACGATTTCCTTCCGGAAGGAAAAAAAATTCAATTTCTGTGACAATATTTTCCCAATTACCATGAGAGTTGTGCCAACCCAGTACGACGGGAAAATCCTTTAATTTTCATGAAGTTGGAGCTACGTCTTTATACACTTTTGAAAGGCGTTGAAGTGGATTAGCTGTTGAACACAAAATAACTTTTCTCTTAAGAAACTTGACAAGGAAAGGAATATCGTAGTTTTTATTTGTAATGAAAACAACCAAAAAGTCACTCTTCTTACATATCAAGACATACACAACCATAAATATGAATATACAAGAAATCAGCTGACACAATATAATTCACCAAAAATGATACCTTCGAAATATCAATACGAAAAAAGAAGGTAGGAAAGCAAAATTCTTAGTAAGATAGAAACAACAACTAGGATTTCATTTTGGAAAATAATCAAAAACTTTTTCATTTTCAATAATAGTAAATTCAATAAATTCACGTTTTATACTAAACTGAGTAAATAATTTAATATAAAACATTTAATTTTACGATCTAGATTTAATATAATTAATACGAATAAATAAAATAAAAAGTTAACAAGTGAAAGTGAGAATCAACTCGAAAACCTAAAAGGAACAAAAATTGTTCCTTATACGAAGGGGGGCTGCTCTCTCCTCAGTCCCTCGATTGTTACAATAAAGTTTTGTAGGGCTTTTAAAAAGCTTCTTATTCCAAATCAACGGCACTTATGCTTCAACAATCATTATTGAGGCAGTGAGGCAAAAAAGTCAAACTCTAGTGTAAAGAACGAGGGACTGAGGAGGAGGCAACCCCTCATATACAGAATAATTCTGCTCGTTTTAAGTTTTAATTTTGCTGCTTACTTTCAGTTGAAAAATATTGTGTTTTCTATTCAGTTTCTGATGTGTTTTTCAAATCAGATCGAGAAATCCCTCATCCCTTGATGGATAATCCCCCCAATAGATCTCCTTCCGTTAAAATATACCCCGCTCCCTAACAATCTTATGGATTTCCCGATAATAAATACTATGCGTTAGGAATGAGAAAATACCATAGCTTAAAGCCCTTTCCCCGTGGGCTTTGGGATGGGGATTCATTTCATTGTCAAAGTCATTAGTATCGGACATTTCAACTATGCTTAACAAAATGGCTGTCTCAAGATTTTGATCGGGTGTCTTGGAGGAAAAAATAGGCCTGGAAAGGGGGCTTATTACCCTCATATCTTTACGGTCGCTTACAAATGGCACAAGAACTTCTATTTTCCGTTTAAAAGAGCCCTCTCCCAATCTTATGGGACCAATGGTTCGATATGATCACTTGTGGGGAAACAAACAACAAAGAAACCCGTAATGTTTATTCTGGCAAAAAATACAAAATTTCACATTTTTGTAGATAAGAGCTTGAAACCTCCACAATGATTTACTCAGATATGCTGAGTCTTATAGTGTGATTTCCATAAGGATCCCTTAATTTTATGCCGGTGTTTCCCTCTTTTTCAATAATTAGACAAATTTCTCAGGCTCACAGCTTTTGATGGGTAACAATAAACTTAATGAATTTTATATAATTAGAATAAACATAAAATACAATTGTTTCGATATGTTAATTATTATCAAAATCATTATCTTTTTAGGGTTTCGGTTACTATTAGGCGGAGTCGCTCGTTAATTAAACTTCGTTACCACCTAAAGGTTGAGAGTTTGCAGTAAGATCAAATTCAAAGTGCTAGCGTTCAAAGAGTGATCATGGAAAATTGGAGGAGACTCATTTAACTGAAGGTTAACAGCTTTTGTGCCCTCATTAAGGAATCAAAAGCGACTGGAGGCCAAACTTGACCCTCCCTATTCCGGTGATGTTTTAAAATTTTACCGAATTGCTACCTGATTTTTGACGAATTTTCTGCAGAGGTCATGGATTTTGCGAAATTGTGGCCAATTTTGAAAAATTTCTGCCAAAATTTTCGCTTTCGGCGAAAATTTTACCGAATATCAAAAAGTTTGGGGGATGGCGCACTGTCCTCCCTCGGGACGCCCCTGATCATAGAATTAAGGAAAAACTTTCGGATAGAAATTTTATTAAAAAAACAATAAGAAAGTCTAATAAATTTACATGCAGAAAGTGGGAGGCCCGTCCAGTGGGAGGCCCACTGGTGAGCAGCCTCTTGAGCAGGGGACCTAATTTATGAAGATGACCCATTGCTCACAGACAGATTTTACAATAACAGAATGGCAGTAATATTTTGTCTAGGCTGTCCAGTCGGTTTTCGATCATTCCCTGATTTAAGGGGAACTCAAACTTTTCAAGAAGTGGAGAGGCATAAGTAACATAAAGATAGACCGTAGAACTTTTGTCTCTGACTGGTAATGAATTAACATCTATAATTCCCTAGACTGGGAACCATGGACCGGCAGGGGTCAAATTTTAAAACAAAGTTTAGGCTGGCGCATAATCCCAACAGAAATAAGTCCTGAAAGGCCAAAATTTTTCTGATTTGTTTCAAACTTAAATACTAAGCTCTTCAGTCAATGTTGAATAAATATGCAAAAGTGACTGAGAAAAAATATTGATACAGTTTAAAAAAGCTCGTAAAGAAGTACCAAACGAATTCCTTCCACATATAGTTTGAAACTTATTTTCTTAAGCTTAAGGGAAAAAGACCACAATGTTAAGAAAAAGGTTGTTGGTATAGAAGCCCCTTGAAAAGGGGAACTGAAAATAGAACAATTGTTTTTGCAGACTTTAAACTTATATCTGTAAGGACCAAGAGTAGGTGGAGCCCAATAAAGAAACATTTGACCCGGAAACAGATCTTGAAGAATGGCCATTTTTTCCCAAACAAACTAAAATTTACATTCGTACCTTACAGAGCTTACAAACTTACAAGCTTATATCCTTACCCAAAAAGCCACTCTTGTACAAAACCACAGGTTGTTGGTGCAGTTTAGTATATGTTTTTGTGCAGGAGGGGGGGGGGGTTAAAGCCTTTTTAGGTACATTTCCTGATCCAATTTTCCCCATATTCTGTGAGAGATCTTACATATTTATAAGGAGGGGGAGGGAATTCATCGTCTAAATTATTTTCATTCGTAGGGCTAAATTGTTTTCATAGTGGTCAGTAATATTATCCTGGTATTGCTTAAAACCTGAATATTTTTTAATCCTTTACATCTTAAAGCGTGGATTGAGGGAAAAATATCGCAACGAATGTCTTTTTATAAGGTGAGTTGTATGTTAAAATCAAAACAATATAATAGTCTTATGCAAATGAAACTGATTTTTATCTAATCGATTTTATCTACAGACAATTCTCATATACACATAAATCGTTTGACTTATTACCACAAAATTCACTACCTAGATTGCAACAATGAAAATTGTTACTTCTGGGAATCGTATCATATCTTCAGTTCTGGCACTCACAAATCAAGTGAGTGCAACACTGCCATGTCAGATCGCTTCCACTGAGCTCCTTTGAGTACGTCCAAGAGATCGAATCCAGCTAAAGCGTAAAGTCTGCATCCAGGAGTTTGCCTGTAAAAATATGCAAATATATATATATATATATATATATATATATATATATATATATATATATATATATATATATATATATATATATATATATATATATATATATATATATATATATATATATATATAAAAAAAATATATATATATATATATATATATATATATATATATATATATATATATATATATATATAATATATATATATATATATATATATATATATATATATATATATATATATATATATATATATATATATATATATATATATATATATATATATATATATATATATATATATATATATATATATATATATATATATATATATATATATATATATATATATATATATATATATATATATATATATATATATATATATATATATATATATATATATATATATATATATATATATATATATATATATATATATATATATATATATATATATATATATATATATATATATATATATATATATATATATATATATATATATATATATATATATATATATATATATATATATATATATATATATATATATATATATATATATATATATATATATATATATATATATATATAGCAACTAGCATTCAACCAAGCAAGTTCGAAAATTTACCTGTGTTGTATTCCATGCCAAGTAGACTGTGACGTAATCTATTGGACAAACAAACTAATTATTGGATAAGCTAACTAACCGCTGGCGGACGTGATTTATTGCAAGGCACTTTTGGAAAATGGGGGGATTTAATTGCCCTCCTTGCCAGTAAGTTTTTGTTTTTTTTTTAACATAATTTTCTGAAGGTGTTGAAGGAAAATATAAAGGATGGCTAAATGATGGCCGTTTAGCCAATAATTTTGAGACCGTCTAGCCCAATAATTTTGAAAGCGGCAATTAAAGATTGTTTTATTATTTTGCGCCTATTGAGGACAGTATTTACAACATAATCATTAAGTTGCCGAGAGAGATTCGAAGGAAGAATAATTGGTTAGGCTGCTGAAGGAAAGACAATGGCAAGTAAAGTGTCTGGTTCGGATAAAAGAAAGTTGCAGATTCTAATGGCAGGTGATAGAACAATGCGCTCTGATTCAGAAGTGAAGTTCTCAGGCAACGAAAGTACGGAAGAACAATTAATCCTACTGACAAACCAAATAAACCAACTGAAGGTTAAGGCAAAACAGTGGACTGACAAAAATCGAAAAGGACTTGGACTTAAAAATCAGCCAAGAAGTTGAAACAGCTGTCAGCAAACTGGGTGCTGTAAATCAGAGAACACAACCGAGTGAGTCCACCATCAAAAACATCAAAACGGAGATTTACAATAGTCTGTTGCTCGATCTGGAGAAAATGGTGAAAGACAAGTTCTGTGAACTTGACAGGCCTTTAAAATCCCTTGAGAAGTCCGTTTCCGATATCGATCTAGCTACTAAGGCTGTGAAAGCATCAGTCAGTGAAATTAAAGGGACAATAGACAATCACAATGAGACCCTTGCACAAGCGTCCCTAGGTAACCAACAGATATTTTTTGTCCTCGAAGAAGATATCACAACGAACACTGTTATCAAGGAGAACGTAGAAAACAAACTTATGGAACTATGTGCGCAGAAATTTCCGGGCATTCCTTAAGATGCCTCTGATATTGTCTTTGTCCGAAGAATAGGAAGCAAAGTGTCAAATCTGCCAATACCTACTGTAGTGACACTTTCAAACCTTAGAGTTCGGTCGCAGATTTTAAAAAATAGGAAGCGACTCAAGGGGTCTAGAATGTCTGTCTCTGAAGGCCTAACAAAAGCTAACCGTGAGTTATTCGCTTACGCAAAAACTGAATTTGGACTGTAAAATGTCTGGACCACGGACGGAAATTTTATGGTTAAAACCGAACCCACAAGTGCCCTTCAAGTGTCAAATATGGATGAGATTATCATTTTGAAAAGATATCTTGATACTACGATCGGGGGTATTTAAAACCAAGAAAGTGAATTGATAATAATATTCATGGATGTAATTAATTTGTAACATTGTTGCTTTTCTACCTTGGTGCTATAATTTCTTTTTCTCATTCCACTTCTCTTTCTCATTTCTTTTTCTCTTTCTACTTCTTATCCTGCTTATGCTTTTCCTGCTCTATTTCCTGCTTATGCCTCTCTTGTTGTTGTGATAGACAGTCGGATTTCTCAGACTAAAAAAAAGGGGTGGAGAGAAGGAACATTTATTTTTTCACGTGAGGGTTGCCCATTTTTGGCCAAGTCATCATCAGCAGACATCACGAAATACTACAAACACCGGATCACTCTTGTTATTACTACTTTCCTCCACTATCATTATTTAGTCTAATTGATGAAAATAAAAAGCATCGTTGATCTCGATGATGAATGATTTTTCATTCTTAACTGAACAGTCCCTGCTTAAAACCGCATTTTTTAATCTGCTAGGATGCGATGATGAGTCAGCTACTGATCCCGTGATAGACAGGGTGAATGCCTTGTTCTGCTCATATGCAACACCCCAAGAATATCTTAATGAAATACTTCTTGCAATTTCTACTAATGATAAATTTAATCTTTTCTGCCATAATGTTCAAGGAATTAAACACAAATGGGATGATATTCTTACATTCACTGCTGAAAAAAAATCCTTTTAGTTTAGTTGGTTTAACTGAAACTTGGCTGTCTTCTCAAGATGACATGTCGCCATACTGTTTGCCCAGTTTTGAAGCCATACATCTTCCACGGCACGTAACAAAGCGCTCCGGGGGCATTTCATTATTCGTAAATGATTCTATCTCTTACAAGCACCGCGGTGACTTGGAATCAATTTTTAATAGTGTAGTCGAACGTTGTCGATCTGTCTACTCAATAGTCATTGAAATTCTTGGAAGGTCATTTCCACTACATTTCGTGTGCCTTTTTTATGAGCCACTGCCATTTCCAAGTGACATTTTCTGTTCGCAAGTTGAGCAGCTTATGTCAGAGATAAATGAATGTGGTCGAGGTAGAAATACATGTCTTATGGGTGACTTTAACATCAACATGCTGACGAGTGACAGTGATGCCAATTCGCGTTCGTTCCTTGATACAACTGTATCATCTGGTCTTCTCCCCTTTGTATTCTTTCCCACACGGTATTGTTCAGCTAGAAATACTGCAACACTGATTGAAAATATATTCCTTTCCTTTAACCCTCACACATCTTTTACCTCGCATATTATAACATCTGATCTTTCCGATCACTACCCAGTCATCAGAATGGTCCTAACGAGGGCAAGCCGGTCCACTAAGCCAGTGTCTAATCGTGTTTTCACGTATCGAAGTTTTTCCCAAAAAAACATTGATTACTTTACTGAAACCCTGAAATCGAATGATTGGTCTGCTGTAAATCATGCGTCTTTGGCAGATATGGCAGAAAATGCACTCACTAGCCGGCTTAAACAGTTAACATAACGGTGTTTCCCTCTGCAAACAAGTCGGATCAAAAGTGTTCCCAAAACTCCTTGGATGACGAAAGGCCTCATTCAGTCTATCGAACACAGAAATAGACTGTACCTGAAAGATTTTAAATCGACAACTCCTGAAGCGAGAGAGACATACAAAAAGTACAGAAATACATTAAACGGATTAGTACGTAACGCAAAAAAGGCGATATTATGCGGAGAGAACAAATGAATGTAAGAGTAACTTGAGAAAAATATGGGAGGTTGTTAATGAAATAATTTGTCAAAAAAGGAAGAAGGTGGCTATACCGAAAGAAATAATAAATATGTGTGGTAAGACAGTAACAAGCGAATCTCGTGCTGATGCTTTTAATCAATTTTCCGTTAATCAGACATCTCTATATGCTTCTGCCCCATCTCCTGAACAAAACCCACAGTAGAATAATATTAGATCTTTTTCTAGCACCATGTACCAAAGAGGAATTATTAGTGATTATGAGTAAGCTGCCTAATGGCAAAACCCAAGACACCTTTGGGCTGTGCAACTATATTTTGAAGAAAGCCTCTGAAGGTCTTGAAGCTCCACTTACAGACTTGGTCAACCTTTCACTAGAAACCGGAGTTTATCCTAATGTGTTCAAAACTTCCCAAGTCCTTCCCCTCTACAAAAAAGGAGACAAGAGTCTTATCTCTAATTATTGACCCATATCAATTCTACCGGTTATATCAAAAGTCCTCGAGTAAGTGGTTTATAACAGAGTTTATAGATTCCTTGATGTCAAGCAGCTACTCTCTCCCTGTCAATATGGGTTTCAGCATTATCATTCAACTTTGCATGCCTTAGTTGATTCAGTTGAATACATATTAAATAGCCAGGATGTTGGAGAAAAGGTACTAGGCATTTTTCTGGATTTCACTAAAGCTTTCGACACGGTATGCCGTTCAATCCTCCTCACAAAATTACATTCATTTGGAATATATGGTGCTGCTCAAGAGTGGTTTTCATCGTACCTGACTGATCGTAAGCAGTGTGTAATTGTGGAGGGTAGTGTGTCGCCAGAATTACCGGTAAAATCTGGCGTACCTCGGGGGTCGGTACTTGGACCGATCTTGTTTATTTTGTATATCAATGACCTGACAAAATGTCTTACTACAAATGCACACCCATTACTATTCGCTAATGACTCAAATTTCTTCATTGCTGCTGAATCATCTGAGTGTGCTGCAAAAAAAGGCCCAAAAAACACTATACAAAATATCTGACTGGTGTTTTCGTAACAAAATGCAGGTAAATGCTACAAAAACTGCATCATAGTCTTCACTTCTGCTCCTACAAACTCCTCAATGTCTCACAAAGTCGCACTGTCAACCAATGGAAATCCCATTTCTCAGACCACAGTCACAAAGTTCCTTGGCGTATTTGTAGATTCCTCTCTTTCGTTCAAACATCACAAATCCCAGCTGTATTCAATAGTCTCACGGCAAACATCAATGTTACAAAGATCTAGCCTGCTTCTAAGTGCTGACATGATGAAAATGCTTTATAATGCTTTTGTCTTCCCCTACTTGAACTACTGCTGTTCTGCATGGGGCAAAACATTCAAATCTCATCTAAAATCATTAGAGAGGCCACAAAGCCGTACAGTTAAGGCCACATATTGCCTCCCTAGGCTAAACATAATGGGCAAATGGGAGGGTTGGAGTTGAAGGGGGATTAGTTGTCCTCCAATCACTTTCGACTATTAAAAAGTGCATCAGCCCTTTCTATTTTCAATCGAATGAGCCCCTTTCGAAGTTCCCACGACAACTCCTTCGATACGAAGTGCCCTGGTCTAAACAGTAACAACAACAAAAAATATTACTAATCACTTTCGACTATTAAAAAAGGCACTAGCCCTTTGAATTTCAAATCGAATGAACCCTTTTTCTGAAGTTTCTACGACAACGTCTTCTATAAAAACCTTATACACCCCCAGCGCATAACTTAAAACCCTTGCCCTGAGGGCTGTGGTGGAGTATCCTCTTTAAAAACATATTTCCTATCTGTAAATCAACTACGCTCAACAAAATGTTTATCTCAAAATTTTTATTGGATGAATTTGGGGGGACCTATGGGCGTGGGGGGGGGCTAGTTGCCCTCCAATAACTTTCGACTATTAAAAAGGGCATTAGCTCTTTGAATTCCCAATAGAATTAGCTTTTTTTGAAGTTTCTACGACAACACCTTCTATAAGAACATTATATGCGCCCTGGGCATAACTTAAAACCCTTGCCCTGAGGGTTGTGGGAGAGTGTCCTACTCAAAAATATATTTTCTATCTGGAAATCAATTACACTGAACAAAATGGCTATATCAAAATTTTCATTGGATATGTTTGGGGGAATGATGGGCGTGGGAGGGGGGGCTAGTTGCCCTCCAATCAAATTCGACGATTAAAAAGGGCACTAGCACTTTGAATTTCCAATTGAATTAGCCTTTTTTGAAGATTCTATGACAACGCCTTCTATAAAAACCTTATATGACCCGAGGGCATAACTTAAAACTCTTGCCCTGAGGGTTGTTAGGAAGTGTCCTTCTCAAAAACATATTTACTATCTGGAAATAAACTATCCTACGCTAAACAAAATGGCTATCTCAAAATTTTGAATGGTTGTGTTTGGGTGAATGATGGACGTGGGGGAGGGCTAGTTGCCCTCCAATCACTTTCAACTATTAAAAAGGGCTCTAGCCCTTTGAATTTCCAATCAAATAAGGCCCCTTTGAAGTTTCTATGACAACGCCTTCTATAAAAACTTTATATACCCCAGGACATAACTTAAAACCCTTGCCTTGAGGGTTGTTGGGGAATGTCCTCCTCAAAAACGTATTTTCTCTCTGGAAATCAACTACGCTGAACAAAATGGCTACCTCAAAATTTTAATTGGATGTGTTTGGGAGAATGATGGACATGGGGGAGGGGCTTGACAGTGGGGGAGGGGCACGCCACCGCCGGCAGAGGCGGCGGCGTTAGGTCGACTTTAAATTAATTTTGCGGCAATTTTTTATTGCGTCAACCGCAAAGTTAGAGCTTTTCCTTCTCGTGTGGTTTAGTATTTCGATTTTGCTGATTAGAAATCAAGCAGGGCTTGCAATATCCCCGAATTTTTGGGTATTTCCCCGAAAAAAAAATGGTTCCCCAAATCCCCGAAAATCACGCAATCATGGTGCCACCCCTAGCAATTTATCACCAGTGACTTTCCCTGCCAAATATTACGTTGAACACCATAATTCTTCACTGCTCTCTTGTTCATTAATTTTCGTCTCTTTTGTTACTTTGCATAAAAACCAGACAGATGCAATATGCAATAGAAAATGTTACAATATATATACACAGTTCTTAATATATTGACAAACAAAAGTATCATCTTTAGGAAATGAGTTTAAATCATTTCGAACGCAGTTTCCCTTTCGCTGTTCCTTACATCATTCGTAGTCAAGAATTTTATTTTCAAGTTGAATAGAATTACCGAATGCATTCACTACTATACAGCTTCAGCCTTCAGTTTGATTTTGGGATTGACATCTGACAAATATTTTCTACAACTAAACTGAGAGTTTGCAGATTTTTTTTTTTTGCTATTGTTAGATGAGATTTTCTTAATGTTTAATACTCAATTGTTGAATATATGATAGAACCTAAAATCTTTTTTCTGAAACATTGTTACCCCCCCCCCCCCCCCCCCCCCAAAAAAAAACAAAACCCGTTCTATTGAGACAAAATTTAGCTATAGACTAAGCTATGTACAAGGTTAGAAAATTAAAGATCGAACCGGAAGCTACCCCAAAGATATGATTAATAAATAAATTGTAAATTATTGCTCATAGGGGGTGATAGGGGGCTATCATTTTCAAATGATAACACCTCATTTTTTTAGCAGGGATGCCAAAGAGATAATTATTTTTTTCATTTAAAATGGAGACGGAAGAAAATGATACCAAATTCCCAGGGAAACCTTTGAAATATTTTGATAGACCCAGGGCCCCCCATTAGGACTTGTTCATTGTCTTGGGTATTTTGCGATTTCTCATAGGCTATTGACCTAATTTGGCTTTTATGTGTGCTCCCTTTTAATTATATTCTTTGGATCTTATTGAATGCCACGGCGAATCTATGACTCGGTTTTCCAATAATTTGAGGTATGTCTGAATAATTTTGACATTTTTGTTGTTGTTTTTGTACTTCTTTACTCATTCCCTCAATATTTTTTCAAGGAACACTAAGCTGTTTAACGTTATTCTGCGTATTTGTTTGAACCATTATTTAATAGTTAATTATTAAGTAAATTATTTTTCTAATGAAAGCTGAGACGGTATCCTATCAAGGTGGTATTCAGAGGGGGGGGGGTAGGGAGGTATTATATTTAGATGATAATATCTCGAAATTTTTTATTGAAAGCAGGGATCTCAAAAAGTTATTTTTTTTTAATTTAAAGCAGAGACGGCATCCTATCAAGGCAGTATCCACAGTGGGGGGGGGGGTAGTGAGCTATCATATTTAAATGATAATACCTCGATTTTTTCTGAAAGCAAGGGTGCCAATAAGTTAATTATTATTTTTTTATTTGAAGCAGAGACGGTATCCTATCAAGATAGTATCCAGAGGAGGAGGATAGGGAGTTTTTATATTTAAGTGATAGTACCTTGATTTTTTTTTTTTTTATTGAAAGCAGGTATGCCAAAAAGTTGAAAAGTTGGCAAAAATTAACAAGACTTTCGTGAGCTATACTTGATACAGCACTTGCATGGTTTTATTGTCCAAAGGGAAAGGGACATATGCGTCCAACTCGTTTTTTTCTTATTGATTAAACGGGTTTACTTTGAAAACATTCATTCATAAGTACCAGGCAGATTCACACTAAAACAAATTGGTGTGACGAAAGCAATATCCACATCCCCACCTAACGTTGCGCTCGAGTGACAATGAGGCCCTTGGTCCAGTGCCAAAGTTACATTAAAAGGCCAGGTCATAATAAAAGCTTTCAATTTGGGAGGTTCAAGGAGGATTCTTTGACAGTCTTATGACCTCAGGGTACTAGATAATGCAACGTTCTTGCGTATCTACAGTGGTTTAAAAAATTCTATCACCCCACAAATGATTACTAAAAATATGCACAAATATAACAAATGTAACATTTGGAATATTATAACACTTTTTTCAAAGCTTTGAAGACAAGCAAAAAGGCTAAATACCCCTAACTACGCTTTAAAACTATTTTAAAAAGAAACTCTTTGGAGATTTCCATAGAAAGAAATTTCCATAGAAAAGAAATTTCCATAGGAAATCAACATAGCAGAAGCTTTGAGCCTGGGTCGGGATCAAAGACGAGTCTTTGAGTATTTTGACCACAGGTGACTTATTGTTGCGAATTTCTTAAATTTGGTAATTTTTGTGAGCATTTGGAAAACAAAGCTTAAACTCAATAACCTATACTAAGTGTCCTAACATTTTGCTTGGATTAAAAGTTAAGAACTAGGATGAAAATCTCAACATCTTCCTGGAGCAAGTTCAGTCTGCTTATTATTTTATTTAATTACATTTAAAACGGATGAGGTTTTCATTTTTCACCTAAGAAAATAGCTGGCATTTCATTTTTCTTCATACCGAATAAACCATTAAGTGTTTTTCGTGTTATTGTAATTGGAATGTTCTCAAGTGAAGGGTTCACCAGGCATTTTTCAGCTCGCCAAATAAGTCGCTCTTAGATAAATTCTATCACTTCGCTACCAATAGGTATATTTTAGTTCATAATTCGGGATAGATCCCCAAAAGAAAAATGAATAATATCCAAAAGAGCAGCCAAAAGCAATAAAAAAGCAGCAGTTCAGCCTTAGCCTACATGACATATATTCTTTAAAGGAGCCAAAAAAACTTTAAAATGTATTTTTTTTTAATTTGTAATTACAAACCAGTTTTTAATACAAGAAGGCTTTTTAGGAATCCAAAAGAGCAAAAAAAAAAAAATCAATATCAAAGTTGCCCATTTCAACTGTTTTAAAGGTGACAAAATAGATATAGGCAAAGAGCATGATGACAAAATTAAGCTTCTAAGTTCAAAGTTTTATTCAAAGTTGTTACCCAGATAACTGACAAATTTTGTGATACGGTATTCGAAGTTTTGTATGCAGTAACGCTCGATGAAAAAAAACTACTAATTTTGATAATTATTTAAATTAAGAATACATAGCTAATAGATCGTTTAGCTACTCGTATTATGCAAGGGTTCTGAAACGCCACAGCCATTTCGTTTCTACCAGATTTCTACTTCTTTAGATGAATAACGAAGAAGACCAGTTTCCAGCCAGCGACTTGTGAATTTTTGAACTCATGAATAGGCTCGAATCTGTTGTAAATTTAAGCTGTGATTTGAGAAAGACTGATAAAAACATTAATGTTTGCGGTCAACATTGATCGCGCCGGCGGCGCGCCGCCGACATCATATCGGCAGCGCGGCGTGGTGCGCTGTTTTTGGCCCCGCCGCCGCCGGTCTTCCCACATCGGCGCGGTGCCGGGGTCTAGTCTGAATCCGTCAGTCAAAAGGTTGATGCCATAGTTTTTTTTTAACATCATAATATTCCCAGTTCCAATTTTCATATTCTTTAAATCATTTAAATTATGTCAACCTCAGGAAAAGCAATGGTCCCAGATACCAGTGCAGGATGGGGATCAACACATCTTCTCAAGTCTATACCGAAGCGCTTAATCCGGTTTAGAATCGCATAACAAGGTATCCCTGGGACCTTCAGTATAAACGTAGGCTTTGTCCAATCCTAGGCCCATCTTGGTTATAACATTGTTACTTGGCGATGCTCTTCCATCAACAAGAGTCGAAATCCTTCACAAACAGTCTCAAGCCTATTACTTCCGACTCATTATATATATTCATGCATGCAAAATTATCCATTCATCAGAATAGCATGTGAATGCTGTGTCGTTTACTAGGCTATGATTTCCTCGAGGGACATCACTCCTCAAGTGAGGATAGAGTTGACCGCAAGATCCTCAGTCTTGTAGGTACCCTGAAAGGGTCGAACGGAAATTAAAATTGCTAGTGTCCTTTTTGAGTGACCAAAAAGATTGGAGGGTAGCTAGCCCCTCTGCTTTTGCGCTCCCCCCCCCAGTCATCCGACAAAAATTTTAAGGTAGCCACATTGTTCAACATAGTTCAAAGATCCAGTAAATATGCTTTTGGTGATTATATTAGCCCTCCTAGTCCCTGGAGAAAGGGCTTGACGTGGTATCGGGCGTATCGGTATCTTGAGTATCGTAATCGCGCTATTTAAGTATTTAAGTTAATCACTCTTTAATTTCGTCGGATTTTTTTTTTTTTAAGTTACGGGGTGAAACAAAGCATCCCAAAGCTGGAATGAGCTTAGCTTAAGAAAAGCCCATTTATCTGATAATTAGTGTCAGAGCACCAGCACTGTTTACAGTCCCGTTCTTGTTCTGGATTTGGTAAACTCGTGAAAGGCCTAAGCTGCCATCACAATGAAGATCAACCCTCAGGGTGTCTCTTCCATTGACAGGGCGGGGAAAGAAGCTGTTTGAACAGTAGAGACTTCAAACCATATCATAACACTGGGACAGCTCCAACAGTTAGATCAAGACTGAATTCTCTTGAGGGCATATACCTGAAATTTAAATTTTGGCACTTAGTTTTGGGTGTTGAAAAAAAAGAAAATTAAATATAGAGATAAAGGTTTGATTATTATTTTATCCCTATCCATGCATTCAGGTCTTAAAGTGAATACCTTACAGTCAGTCAGTAACTATATTTTTTTAATATATAAGTATTTGTTTTTGTAATATTTGAAGATGGGTTTATTAAATTTGGGGCAGACTTTAGAATTTTAGCTGGAAGGAAACTTGTTTACACAGGGTGCTCAGTCATTTGCCACAACACAGATAATTTTCAGCTTTCCTTTTTTTGTATGACAAATTTTTACCTACCTTACTTTTTTAATTAAACGATTAGTAAGCTTTTTTTCGCCTGATAAGCATCCTTGAATTATTTGATTTATTGCAGATGATAATTTCATTTTTTTCTTCTTCCATCTTCTCATATCCAAATTTCTCAAGTTTTTCGTCAAATATTTTTCTGAATTTACTGTAGAGTAAACTATCTGCTTTTAGCCAATTTCTTAATAACTTTGCCTGACGAGCAGACAATTTTATTTTCGTACTATCATGCCGGGCGTTTAGTTTCAGAAAAACTAAATCTTTGTATTCCCAGCATAATAAGTGTTTTAATAAAACAATTGATTCTTCTATTTTCTCAGTAATCATCACAAGATCAAAATTTATTGCAGTTGCTTCAATAAACTGTTTCACTTTTTTTTCATTATCAAAATATTTTACAGGAAAACCAAGATCAAAGAGCATTTGATTTCTGCCATATCTGTTAGTTTGTACTCTCCAATATTTCATCTTCCGCCTAAATTTTGTTTCTTCCAGCTTATCCAAAAACTCTGGTAGGGTTAAGTTCCCTAAGAAATTATAAAATTTGAAATAGCCATAAAGAGATTCAAAAAGTTCAGTTGGCTCTCGAATCATCGTGACAAAAGCAGGGTCTCCACCTCCCAAGGCTTCTTTTACTGCACTATGGTTCCATCTTGTGTGTACGGCCATTATGTCGTAACCCAAACTGTGCCATGGCGTTTCTTCTACCAATTTTAATGAAAATAACTCTGGACTACCAACATAGTTCCGCCTCTTTAGTGGGAGAATGGCATTCAAATCATTTATATATGCATACCTGAAATGAAGGAATTGGGTAATGATGGTCACAGAAGAGTAAATGACTTTCAGATTTGGTAAAGAATATAAGACTTAAATTCAATGTAGTTTGCTAAAAGTTATCCTTCTGACAGCCTTAGAAAACCTACAAATTTGGGTTAGCTACTCTAACATTTGCTCTAAAGTAGTCTGTAAGGCAACTTTCAGCTCACAACCAAATTTTTGTTGTTTAGTATTGTTGCTTTATTATGAAAAACGTAACCAAGAGTTTACACTTCATTAAATTGATTTGGTTTGCAGCATGAACATATTGGTTATGTCATACCTAAAGAGCATACCTAAGATTTTCACAATTCTGTGATAGTTGTCCAATACTATTCGCAAACCCATCCTTAAGGCCAGTATGGCAAATATAATCAACCAGTTTCAAGATGATTTTAAAAATGGAACTTGCTGATCATCCTTTTCTGGACCACAAGTTCCAAAAAAATCCACGCAGTTAATTCTAAATAAAAAGAGGTCTCCTTTTTAAAAATGCATTAAAGATTGAAAAAGTTAATTTAAATTGGCTCATTTACCATAAAAGTCAAAATTCAATAAGACTCTTGGTCTGGACTTAAAACGTACTGGTCTAGTTTCTAAAACTGGCGGCTCCACTGCAATTATTTCTATACTCAATGTACACAACATCGAGGCTCGTGTGCCACGCTGATGAGACTGGTGGACCATATTCAATTCCCGAAAGGGAAAATCAGCTGGGCAATGTTGGTAAGGAGGATCAAAATGTGATAAAATATACATAGCTCTACTGATCTTCCCTTTGACAAGAACTTAGCTAAATGATATTTTACAATATGTCAGAAGTGTGAATGCAACATATAACCTATGCGCAAGACATTGCTAACATACAGGAGTTATTGGGAAAACAATTGGAGAGCCTAAATTCGTAGAGATCCAGCAAAATGTTTTTAGTTAAAAGGAGATATTCGAGATATACGTCAATACTTTCATTTTTAAATGTTCTAAATTTTAGTTGTTCAACCTTCTGAGGAGTATTTATAGTTTAAAATATTTTCTAAGAAAAATAAAACTAAATTTTGAGTTTAGACTTTATCATCGCTAACCTTTGTGCTGTGTTTTGGTTAACACTGCAGCCTTGCAGTGCAAAACGACAGAAATCGAAATTTTACAGTGGCACGATCACCTTTAATATTAAAAGAAATATTTAAACTTCAGATTTCCATTGGAATCCTGGTAAAGACAGGCAAGGTACGACCACTTTTGATGAAATAAATAAACTAACAAAAGAAAAAAAAACAGTATATATAACCATTCTTATCAATTAAAATGGGACTTGCTGAAATTTTATAAATGGTGGCTTGAAATCTGCTCTCAAAGCTTCACATATATGCTGAATTTAATGGTGCCTTTTTCTTTTGTACAGCAGGTCTACCTTCCTCCCTTTTATTGAATTGTTTTACATATTTATGCAAGTAGACACATTTTTTGCTACTTGTAACTTAACTTGTAACTTAGGCAGTGTAAAAATTTTGAATTTGCCTATTGCGTTGTTTCCATTTCCCTTGAGAAGACCAAGTTAGCTGTCAGAAACGTACTTTCCAAAGCAAAGAATGGGGTGGACATCGATGGTCTTTCAATAAAACACCTCAAGCACTTACCTGGATGCTTCTATTTCCATCTTCAGCTTATCTTCCAGATGTGCATATCCAGGGGTTTTGTTCCAAACTTTTTCCTGAAAGGGGTCACTTCATCTGTTGCCAAAAAAGGAAAATGTCCAAACAAATGTAAATCTTATAGACCCATAACCGCCTCGTGCATCTTGAGCGAAGTGTTTGAAAATGTGACCTTCTCTGAGCTTGATACTGGATACTGGGGACAATCAGCTTGGATTCAAGAAAGGTCTCGGGTGCCCAGAGGCTCATCGCCTTCTTGCTAACGTACTTATGGACTCAGAAGGAAAAAATTCGCCTCTGTATATGTGCACTATTGATATATTGAAAGCATTCGATACCATCAATCACATTCAAGCAATGAATGCTCTACTGCACAATGGGGTAAGTTTGAGTATCGTGAGTAGTCTCAAATTTTGGTATAATAATTCAACTGTGTTGGTCAAGTGGAAAGGCAAAATTTCAGATCCTGTAAAAACCAGAAGAGGTGTGAGGCAAGGCAACGTTCTAAGTCCTCTTATTTTCAAACATGTCATCTCCAAGATTCTGGGCCGTATCTCGCCTTCTATCCTATTGCACGGCACTGACCTATCTTACTTGGGATACGCTGATGACGTCCTTCTGCTCAGTAAATCCAAAGCAGACTTACAAGAGAAGGTTGAAGCGAAGGTTGCTTAAACCCTGGTGAAATAACTAAGGAAAATATACTTTGTCTTTTCACTAGTTTTGAAACAGATTTTGGTAATTTTTGGGGATAATTTTGAAACCAGCTTTATAATTGTGATTTTCCAAGTAAGTGAATGTTTTTTTTCCGTTAAGAAGTGCCATAATTTAGGAATCCTGTGCATCTCTTAGATGTACACGTGCTGACTGCGTGACTATCGGCCGCGCAGCGTTGCCATTTTCGTTTGTGAGTTTGGTTTTTGGGCACGAAAGAAGGTTAAAATCGGCGAATTTCCCGAGATAGGGGTTAGTGTTGATAGAGTTGTAAATTAAAGGGAAAAAAAAGGGGGGAAGGAAAAAAGGGAAGTGGGAGGAAAAAAAGAAGAGAAAAAGAGGGAAGGAAGGAAGGAAAAGGGGAAAGAAGGAAAAAAAGGGAAAAAAGGAAAAAAATAGGGACAAAAATTTCCTTTGTTAGTTTTTGTTTTTGTAGTAGGTTTATTCCATTTTTGTTGGTGAATTAAAATAGTTGGTAAGAGAAAAAAAGAGTGAAAGGGAAGAAGAAGAGAGAGAGAGAGAAAAAAAATAAGGTATTGGTATTACCTGAAAAGGTAAAAAAAGAGAAAAGAATGACGCAACAACCAGGAGGGGTACCAGCAAGGTATGTACGAACAAACACTGCGTTTCTGAGCTTTGTGGCTCTCCCGGATCGAGATGTACCTTTAGAGGTAGAAGTACACAGATGGCTGAAACATTATGAAGTCGAAAAAGAGAACCTGATAGGTATAGACGGATCAGGACTGCGATATAGCAAAACTATGCATGTGAAGTTCACCAACAGCAACGAAATCCATAAGTTCCTCGCGAAAACTGAAGACGGAATGTTATCATTTTATGAAAGAGTTGTATATGGCGAAAGTTGCGAAACAAAACCCACTTTTGTGATAATAGAAAGAATGCGGCTAGAAATGGAGTTGTCAGATGTCCAAGAGACATTGGAAAGGTATGGTAGGGTTTTCTTATGTAAACGTAAGTATTACTCTGGTGACGGATATTTCGAAACAGCCAAAACCAGAGCAATAGCAAGCATGAGAGTAGATAAGAACATCCCTTCTTTCATTTTCGCAAATGGAATGAGAATGCGGATATAGTATGATGGCCAAATCAAAACTTGCATTATATGTGATGAAACAGGACATTTTCCATTTTCTTTTTTCCTCACAGAGGTCGCAAAGAAACATAAAATACAAATCAACTGGCCTTATTACCGTTAGTAGCCAAAGCAATGTTCGGCCGGAAAAACAACCTGCAAACCAAACAAATCTGAGACCCAAAGAAAAAGAACCTAAAGAGGAAAAGACAAATGCGCCTAAGAATCAGGAAAAAAATAGATCGCAAAATGGAGAAAATGAAACATGAACTCGAAAGATCGGAAAAGCGGAAAACGGCCCGTGAATACAAGGACGAGCTAGAAAGAAAAAAGAAACTGGAGAAAAAAGGGCAAGATACTGACAGCGAAGATGAAGAGATCCATGAGGCCCGCAGCAGGAGTAGCTCACTCCCGGGAGTACTCACTAGGAGTATGAAAAGGAACAAAAGATTGCAAAGAACAGAATCACCGACAGGGCAACCTGAACTTTCGAGCCGACTTGAAAGCATTGAAGGTATGATCGATAGTGTGGAAGAAATCGTACAGAGCAGCATCAGCCCTTAGGTAAGCCAGGCATTGGAACTAATCGATTACGCTGAGGCGTCTTTCTCGTCATTAGAAGGATTAGAAACCATGAAAGTAAGAACTAGTGGAAATGCAGAAGATATGGTGATAAATCAGCAAGAGCTTCCAAAAAATTCGCAACTTTGAACGTAAATGGAATAAAGCAAGAAAGTAGACAAATAAAGCTAAAAGGGTATCTACTAAAAGAAAGAATAAACTAAGCATTTATACAAGAGAACGACACAAGCGAATTAAAGGGTTTAGAACCTGAATATAAATATTTTACGAATTACAATGCGGGTGGAGGAAGCGTGGCGATAATATATAAAGAAAAGCTCCATGTAAAAGACGTTCGAAACGATAGAGACGGGAGAATTATCAGGTGTGAGATAGGTGGGTGTAAATATGTCAACATATATGCTCCATCAGGGTCGCAAAACAAAAAATTACGAGAAGTATTCTTCGAAGAAAAAATAGCCCCATGTTTACCGAAAGATATTGAAAACACGGTTTTCCTTAGAGATTTTAACTGCACAACAGACAAGCAAGATGCTATAGCACAAAGTGCCAATATTTGCTTGTCACTGAAACGATTCGTGCGTGACGCAGGCTTTCTAGACGTTCGGAAAGAAAAATTGAATACAAGGAGTTTCATTAGGATAAGCTGGACGGCGTACGGAGGAGGAGCTAGACTCGACCGCATATACACGTAAGGTGAGATCCTTCCACAAATAGACAAAATCGAGAACAAAATTGCACCGTTTTCCAACCATCAAGCTGTGTTTGTCACATTGAGAAACGACGAGAAACAAAAATCTTCTTTCAGAAATGTGTCATGGAAGATGAATACTGAGGTAGTGAGAAACAAAGAATTCACAAACGCAACAAAAAAGATATCAGAGGCACTGAAAACTGTCGAAAAAGGAAGCCTTCCGAAACATTGGAAGAGTGTACGTAAACTAGTGATTATAAAAGTGGCCCAACAAATTTCTCGTGATACAGTAAGGTTTGAAGAAGAACACGTCAGCTTTGTAGATAAAGTAGTTTACCAGCTAAAAGAAGAAATAAATGCAAGGAAAAATTCAAACAAGGAATATTTTGAGGCTCTATCAGAGATAAGTGAGGTTGAGCATAAGCGGACAGAAGCAATCAAAATAAAAACTAAAATAGATGAACATATTCAAAAGGAACAGCTAACAACAACTCTCATATGCCGCGAGAAGAAAAATATAAGCCAGTAACAAATGAGAAGAATAAGAAATCAGAAAGGGGAAGTCTTTGAAAGCGAAAAAGATATATTAAACGAACCAAGAGATTTTTACCAGAATGTGTTCAAGAAAGAAAAAGAAGAAACCGAAGACGAACAAAAGAAGATGCGAGAATTCATTGAGAAAATGAACTTAACAAAAGTAACCAATGAACAGAATGAAATGCTAATAAGCGAAATCACTGCAAAAGAAATAAAAAAAGTATTATCGGAAACGAAAAATAACAAATCACCGGGCAGAGACGGCATACCTTACGAATTTTATAATCATCATGCAAATGAAATAGCCCCGATTCTGTCTGAAAAGTTCAACGAGATGCTAAATAGCTCCGAAGAAAAAATTGGATGCATCGGAACAGTGAAGCTCCTACCAAAGTCAGGAAATCTTGAAGAACTGAAGAACTGGAGACCTGTAAATTTAAAAAACTGCAACTATCGGATCCTCACCGAAGTCCATGCAAACCAACTAAAAAAGGTATTTGGTAAGTTGCTAAGTAAGCGACAAAAAGGAGGATTAGATGGACGGAAAACAGCTGATGTTCTAAGAGCCATACGAAACGTAATGCAAGTGATGGAAAATAAGAAGGAAAAAGGGAAAGACAGAATCACAAGCTTTGACATTCGAAAAGCATTTGACAAAATAAGAAGAACAATCCTACATATCATACTGGTGGCATACAATTTCTGTAAAGAGTTTATCAAATGGATTAAGAAGACCTTCAAGAAAAAAAAACAGAAAATTGTGATAGGTAATATGGAAAGTGACAGCTTTGAAGCAGAGACAGGAGTGAGACAGGGATACCCATTAAGCTCTTTATTTTTCGAAATATATGTTGACCCTTTATTAAGATATTTGGAGCAAGAGATACAAGGAATCGAGTTAGGAGGAACCCTACAAAAGATAGAAGGATTTGTCGACGACCTCACGATTTTCACGGAAACAGACATGGATTATTTACGAGCTCTGCTTTACGTAACTAAGTACTGCGATTTGTTCAAACTAGAATTAAACAAAGAAAAATGCGAAGTCCTTTCTTTAAGCGAAGAAGAACCTCAGTATATTGGCGGGATAGAAAGGAAAGATGAAATGAAGGTTTTAGGTATCCAATGGAGTAAAACATAGAAAGAGACGGAAAAAGTAAACTGGGCTAAAACATTGCAGAAGTTTAAGTCGGCACTTGCTTACGGATATGGAAGAGCCTTCACAATATTTCAAAAATCTCAGTACGTTAATATTTACTGTTGTCCAGTGGTATGGTATTTCGCTTTAGTATCAAACCCCACAAAAGGCATCCACAAGAAAATAAAATCAATGATATATTAGTTCGTCTGGTACTGAAAACCCCATCCAAAGCGTAAAGTTACAGATATGCTTCTAATGAAAAGCCAAGGAGGCCTACAAATAATTAACACAGAAACCAAGATAAAAGAACTTCACATGAAACAATTATTGAAGAAATCCATTTTGAAGAAACAACCCCTATGAAAAATTGGTATAACGCATGGGAGAGAAATGAAAGGAGTGACTGCCGAAATTTGGTACAAAAATATTTCGGAACTGTCAAAGAATTACTGGAAAAAAGGATCGCAGACCCTGATAGCAAAAAAATCAACAAAACGGATATGAAACAATGGTTCATTTTGCAGGAAAACCTACCCCCTTCTTGAGACGAGTGATCTTGACGATGAAAAACTGAAGAAAATGTTCGACCTGATACACTCTAGTTTCTTACCGCCGAAGGTTAAGGATCATGCGTTTTTCCAAGTTCACAAAATACTGCCAACTGAAGAGAGAAAACACAGGATAGACCCCACCAATTCGACTGGAATGTGCGGAAGGTGTGGAAATCAAATTGAAACACTTGAACATTTAATTCTTCAGTGCACAAGTGTAAAAACAAAATTAGAAGAATTGAAACAACTGCTAGGTAGTGAAATACCAGAGAATGAGGAACTGGTCACCGCAGAAAAGGTTGTAGAATTAAAATTATGCACGGAAACCAATCAAACGAAAAAACACGAAGATTTGGCATACATTTTCATACATTTCAGCTACTATGCTTGGAAAACGAAAATGAAAGATACGAAACCAACAGAGGTACTGAAAAAGGTAAGAGTTCAGTGGGATAGGCTAGTAAATATAAGGAAAGGCAAACAGAAAGGAGAAAAGTGAAGGTAAAGGTAAAAGTATTTTTTTTTTTTTTTTTTCAGAAGAGAGTAAAAAAAATGAAAAAAGTTTTTATAATGAGGAATTTATATGTTTTTATTTAAAAATTGAATAAAAAAAATGATAAAAAAAAGAAGTACTAAAATTAGTATCCAGATAATTCTTTAAAGCGGATTGAAAAGTATTAAAAGTAGGATAATTATAACGTTTTAATCAGGAATGAGTAGCCAAAAGGGAAATGTAAGATGAGTAATGAGGGTAAAGGAAATGAAGTAGGAAGATAATAAAAAATTCTATCTATTAGTTTTTATTTTTAAAGGTGGAGTAGTTAATTTCTTTCTCACTTTATTTATTTATTTTTTTTTTATATTCTTATTTTGGGGGACGGGGGTAAAAGGGAATTATATATCGGGGGAAATAGAGGTTGATGAAACAGATTATGAAAAGTGTAATTTGAAGTCACGATGGAAGGGGTGCCCTAAGTGGCAAGGGCAGCCTGAGATATCGGATGAACCTAAAAGGTATAAGAAAATTTAAATGTAGTATATCTCTGTTTTTATACCCTGGTATATTTTGGAATGCTCAATTTTTGTATAATATTAATAAATTAAATTTTTGAAGAAGTTATTTTTATTAAGAAAAGAAAGAGTAGGTGACATTAGATAAATTATGAGATATTTTTGAAGAAAATTTGAAGGTCACCGAGAAGAGAGGAGGTGGGATTAAAAAAAAACAAAAAAAAAACAAAAAACAAGAGAACCAGAATCGACTCTTAAGTGATTTTCAATCTATTGGGCTTTCTATCAATATTGATGAGTTCGAAGTTTTGTCCTTTAATTTCCGAAGCCAGCCGCTTCTCTCAAAACATAATCCATTCAAATTACAAATAAAAAGGGTGATAAAACGCACCGAAAAAGGGTGGTTTCGATTAACATGTCAATAAATTGTGTAAATCCGTTTGGACCATGACGTAGAAGTTTTATACAATAGTAGTAGTAAAGCATTAATAGATACGAATCGTGATTGCGTAATTTGTCTTACCTCTTGCCTGCGGCATGAATATACAGTGTAGTCTAACCGGTACACTAGCATATCACGGGTCAGTCACCTATTACTACGAACGGTACTTGTCTTAGAGGACAGGTTTTCTGGGCCAACATCCATTTTTTTGGGGTCAAACAGAGAGAGAGAGCGGTGGTTACCCCATATACGGTAACTTGATTAGTAGGGTTTTTTTTTAAACTTGTC